>NW_024747210.1:0-34211 GCF_018991925.1 Homarus americanus
GGAATGTTGGAGGTGTACCTGGGAGTGTCAGAGGTGTACTTGGGAGTGTCAGAGGTGTACCTGGGAGTGTCAGCGGTGTACCTGGGAGTGTCTGAGGTGTGCCTGGGAGTGTCAAGGAGGTGTACCTGGGAGTGTCGGAGGTGTACCTGGGAGTTCGAGAAGTGTACCTATGAGTGTCGGAGGTGTACCTGGCAGTGTCGGAGGTACCTGGCAGTGTCAGCTGTACCTGGAGTGTCGGAGGTGTACCTGGGAGTGTAAGAAGTGTACCTGGGAGTGTCACGGTGTACCTGGGAGTGTCTGAGGTGTACCTGGGAGTGTCAGAGGTGTGCTCTGGGATTGGAGGTGCACCTGGGGAGAGTCAGAGGTGACCTGGAGTGTCTGAGGTGTACCTGGGAGTGTCTGAGGTACCTGGCAGTGTCTGAGGTGTACCTGGCAGTGTCTGAGGTGTACCCAGGTCTGGAGGTGTACCTGGCAGTGTCTGCAGTACCTGGGAGTGTCAGCGGTGTACCTGGGAATGTTAGACGTGTATCAGAGAGTGACAGAGGAGTACCTAGGAGTGTCAAAGGTACCTGGGAGTGTGAGAAGTGTACCTGGGAGTGTCTGGGGTACCTGGAGTGTCAGAGGTGTACCTGGGAGTGTCAGGGGTGTACCAGGAATGTCAGGGAGTACCTGGGAGGTTGTCAGAGGTGTACCAGGGAGTGTCAGAGGCCTGGGAGTGTCAGGGGTGTACCAGGGAGTGTCAGGTGAGTACCTGGGAGTGTTAGAGATGTACCTGGGAGTGTCAGAGGTGTACCTGGGAGTGTCGAGAGGTACCTGGAGGTGCAGAGGTGTACCTGGAAGTGTCGGATGTGTACCTGGGAGTGTAAGAAGTGTGGGAGTGTCGGAGATGTACTTGGGAGTGTCGGAGGAGTACCTGGGAGTGTCAGAGGTGTACTTGGGAGTGTCAGAGGTGTACCTGGGAGTGTCATGGTGTACCTGGGAGTGTCTGAGGTGTACCTGGGAGGTCAGAGGTGTGCCTGGGAGTGTCAGAGGTGCACTTGAGAGTGTCAGAGGTGCACCTTGGAGTGACTGAGGTACCTGGGAGTGTCTGAGGTGTACCTGGGAGTGTCTGAGGTGTACCTGGCAGTGTCTGAGGTGTACCTGGCAGTGTCTGAGGTGTACCGGAGTGTCAGAGGTACCTGGAGGTCAGGGGTGTACCAGGAGTGCTGGGTGGAGTACCTGGGAGGCAGAGGTGTACCTGGGAGGTCAGAGGTGTACCTGGGAGTGTCAGAGGTATCTGGGAGTGTCGGACGTGTACCTGCGAGTGTCAGAGGTGTACCAGGAATGTCAGTGGATACCTGGGAGGTCAGATGTACCAGGGAGGTCAGAGGTGCACCTGGGAGTGTCAGAGGTGTACCTGGGAGTGTCAGATGTGTACCTGGGAGGTGGAGGTGTACCTGGGAGTGTAAGAAGTGTACCTGGGAGGTCATGGTTTACCTGGGAGTGTCTGAGGTGTACCTGGGAGTGTCAGAGGTGTGCTCGGAGTGTCAGAGGTGCACCTTGGAGTGTCTGAGGTACCTGGAAGTGTTTGAGGTGTACCTGGCAGTGTCTGAGGTGTACCTGGCAGTGTCACAGGTACCTGGAGTGTCACCTGTACCTGGGAGTGTTAGAGGTGTATCAGGAGTGACAGAGGAGTACCTAGGAGTGTGAGAGGTGTACCTGGGAGTGAGAAGTGTACCTGGAGAGTTCACGGTGTACCTGGGAGTGTCAGAGGTGTACCTGGAAGTGTCAGGGGTGTACCAGGAGAGTCAGTGAGTACCTGGGAGTGTTAGGGAGGGCCTGGAGTGTCGGAGGTGTACTTGAGTGTCAGGAGGTAACCTGGAGTGTCAGAGGTGTACCTGGAGGTCAGGGGTGTACCAGGGAGTGTCAGAGGTACCTGGGAGTGTAAGAAGTGTACCTGGGAGTGTCGGAGGTGTACCTGGAGTGTCTGGGGGTATCTGGGATATCTGGGATGTACCTGGAGTGTCTGAGGTGTACCTGGGAGGTCAGAGGTGTACCTGGAGGTCAGGGGTGTACCAGGAGTGTCAGTGAGTACCTGGGAGGTCAGAGGTGTACCTGGGAGTGTCGGAGGTGTACTTGGAGTGTCAGAGGTGTACCTGGGAGTGTCAGAGGTACCTGGGAGTGTCGGAGGTGTTCTCTGAGTGTGAGAGGTGTACCTAGAAGTGTCTGAGGTTACCAGGAGTGTCAGAGGTGTACCTGGGAGGTCTGAGGTGTACCTGGGGAGTGTCTGAGGTGTACCTGGAGTGTCAGGGGAAAACCAGGGAGTGAAAGAGGTGTACCTAGGAGTGTCAGAGGTGTACCAGGGAGTGTCTGAGGTGTACCTGGGAGTGTCAGAAG
The DNA here is from genome assembly GCF_018991925.1 of Homarus americanus. NCBI lineage: Eukaryota > Metazoa > Arthropoda > Malacostraca > Decapoda > Nephropidae > Homarus > Homarus americanus. Next base: position 2,377 of record NW_024747210.1, read on the forward strand.
TGTACCAGGGAGCGTCAGAGGAATACCTAGGAGTGCAGAGGTGTACCTGGAGGTCAGAGGTGTACCCAGGGAGTATCGGAGGTTTACTGGGAGTGTCGGAGTTGTACCTGGGAGTGTCAGAGGTTGAACTGGGAGTGTCAGAGGTACCTGGGAGTATCAGAAGTGTACCTGGGAGAGTCAGAGGTGTACCGGGAATGTCAGGGTATACCAGTGAGTGTCAGTGAAGTACCTGGGAGTCTCAAAGGTGTACCAGTATCGGAGGTGTAGCTGGGAATATCGAGGTGTACCAGGAGTCAGGAGGTGTACCTGGGAGTCTCAGAGGTGAACCAGGGAGGCAGAGGAGTACCTGGGAGGTCAGAGGCACCAGGAGTGTCAGTGAAGTACCTGGGAGTCTCAAAGATGTACCTGGGAGTATCAGAGGTGTACCTGGGAATATCGGAGGTGTACCTGGGAAGAGCCTGGAGGTGTACTGGGAATGTCAGAGGTGTACCTGGGAGTGTTGGAGGTGTACCTGGAGTGTCAGAGGAAGCAGAGTGTCAGAGGTGTACCTAGGTGGTGTCAGCAGTGTACCTGGGAGTGTCTGAGGTGTACCTGGGAGTGTCAGAGGTGCCTGGGAGTGTCAGAGGTGCACCTGGGAGTGTCAGGTGCACCTGGAGTGTCTGGAGGTGTACCTGGGAGTGTCTGGAAGGGTACCTGGGAGTGTCTGGAGGTGTACCTGGGAGTGTCAGGTGTACCTGGGAGTGCTCAGGTGTACCTGGGAGTGTAGAGGTGTACCAGGAGTGTCAGAAGAGCACCTGGGAGTGTCAGAGGTGTACCTGGGAGTGTCAGAGGTGTACCTGGGAGTGTCTTGGAGAAGCAGAGGTGTACCTGGGAGGTCAGAGGTGTACCTGGGAGTGTCGGAGGTGTACCTGGGAAGTTGGAGGTGTACCTGGGAGTGTCAGAGGTGTACTTGGGAGGTCAGAGGTGTACCTGGGAGCACAAGGTGTACCTGGGAGTGTCTGAGGTGCCTGGGAGGTCAGGAGGTGTACCTGGGAGGTCGGAGGTGTACCTGAGAGTGCGAGAAGGTACCTGGGAGGTGTCGGAGGTGTACCTGGCAGTGTCGGAGGTGTACCTGGCAGTTCAGCGGTGTACTGGGAGGTCGGAGGTGTACCTGGGAGGTAAGAAGTGTACCTGGGAGTGTCAGAGGTGTACCTGGATGTCTGCTGAGGTACCTGGGAGTGTCTGAGGTGTACCTGGGAGTGTCAGAGGTACCTGGGAGTGTCTGAGGTGTACCTGGGAGTGTCTGAGGTGTACCTGGGAGTGTCTGAGGTGTACCTGGCAGTGTCAGAGGTGTACCTGGCAGTGTCTGAGGTGTACCTGGGAGTGTCAGAGGTGTACCGGCAGTGTCAAGGCACTGAGAGCGTACCTGGGAATGTTAGACGGGTATCAGGGAGTGACAGAGAGTACCTAGGAGGCTGGGAGGTGTACCTGGGAGGGAGAAGGGTACCTGGAGGTTCAGTACCTGGGAGTGTCAGAGGTGTACCTGGGAGGTTGGGTGTACCAGAATGTCAGTGGAGTACCTGGGAGTGTCAGAGGTACCAGGGAGGTCAGGAGGTGTACCTGGGAGTGTCAGAGGTGTACCTGGGAGTGCCAGAGGTGTACCTGGGAAGTGTCGGATGTGTACCTGGGAGTGTAAGAAGGTACATGGAGCAGGAGATGCACTTGGAGTGTCGGAGGAGTACCTGGAGGTCAGAGGTACGGTGTCAGAGGTACCTGGAGGCCATGGGGTGTACCTGAGTGTCTGGAGGTGTACCTGGGAGTGTCAGAGGTGTGCCTGGGAGTGTCAGAGAGGTGCACTTGAGAGTGTCAGAGGTGCACCTGGAGTGACTGAGGTGTACCTGGGAGTGCCTGAGGTACCTGGCAGTGTCTGAGGTGTACCTGGCAGTGTCCGAGGTGCACTGCAGTGTCAGAGGTGTACCTGAGATGTCAGAGGTGTACCTGGGAGCAAAGGGGGTGTACCAGGAGGCTGGGGTGGAGTACCTGGGAGTGTCAGAGGTGTACCTGGAGTGTCAGAGGTGTACCCTGGAGTGTCAGAGGTGACCTGGGAGTGTCGGAGGTGTACCTGGGAGTGTCAGAGGCACCTGGGAGGTCAGGCGAACCTGGGAGTGTCTGAGGTACCTGAGGTCAGGAGGTGCCCTGGAGTATCAGAGGTGCACATTGAGTGTCTGAGGTGTACCTGGGAGTGTTTGAGGTGTACCTGGCAGGTCTGAGGTGGCCCTGGAAGTGTCTGAGGTGTACCTGGCAGGCCGAGGGTGTACCTGGGAGGTCACCTGTGTACCTGGGAGTGTTAGGAGGTGCATCAGGAGTGACAGAGGAGTACCTAGGAGTGTCAGAGGTACCTGGGAGGAGAGATGTACCTGGGAGTGTCTACGGTGTACCTGGAGGTCAGAGGTGCCTGGAAGTGTTGGGTGTACCAGGAGTGTCAGTGAGTACCTGGGAGAGTAGAGGTGTACCTGGGAGGTTCGGAGGTGTACCTGGGAGTGTCAGAGGTGTACCTGGAGCACGACGTGTACCTGGGAGGTCAGGAGGTGTACCAAGCGAATGTCAGTGAGCACCTGGGAACTGTCAAGGTGTACCTGGGAGTGTCAGAAGGTACCTGGAGTGTCAGAAGTGTACCTGGAGTGTCAGAGGTATACCAGGGAGTGTCAGAGTGTACCTGGGAGTGTCGGAGGTGTACCTGGGAGTGTCTGGGGTGGTACCTGGGAGTATCTGGGATGTACCTGGAAGTGTCTGAGGTGTACCGAGTGTCAGAGGTGTACCTGGGAGTGTCAGGGGTGTACCAGGAGTGTCAGTGGAGCACCTGGGAGGCCAGAGGTACCTGGAGCAGGAGTACTTGAGTGTCAGAGGTACCTGGGAGTGTCAGAGGTGTACCTGGGAGAGTCTGGAGGTGTACCCTGCGAGTGGAGAGAGGTGTACCTAGAAGTGTCTGAGGCCTAGGGAGCTCAGAGGTACCTGGGAGTGTCTGAGGTGTACCTGGGAGCCTGAGGTGTACCTGAGCAAGTCAGGGGAAAACTAGGGAGGAAAGAGGTGTACCTAGGAGGTCAGAGGGTATCAGAGTGTCTGAGGTACCTGGGAGTGTCAGAGGTGTACCAGGGAGCGTAGAGGAATACCTAGGAGTGTCAGAGGTGTACCTGGGAGGTCAGAGGTACCTAGGAGTACCGGAGGTTTACCTGGGAGTGTCGGAGTGGTACCTGGGAGTGTCAGAGGTGGAACTGGGAGTGTCAGAGGTGTACCTGGGAGCATCAGAAGGTACCTGGGAGAGTCAGAGGTACCTGGGAATGTCAGGGGATACCATGAGTGTCAGTGAAGACCTGGGAGCTCAAAGGTGTACCTGGGAGCACGGAGGAAGGGGAATATCGGGAGGTACCAGGAGGTCAGAGGTGTACCTGGGAGTTCCAGAGGTGAACCAGAGTGTCAGAGGAGACCTGGAGGCCAGAGGTGCACCAGGAGTGTCAGTGAAGTACCTGGGAGTCCCAAAGATGTACCTGGGAGATCAGAGTGTACCTGGGAATATCGGAGGTGTACCTGGGAATACCGGAGGTGTACCTGGGAATGTCAGAGGTGTACCTGGGAGTTGGATGTGTACCTGGGAGGCAGAGGTGTAGTTGTGAGGTCAGAGGTGTACCTAGGTGTGTCAGGGCAGCAACCGGGAGTGTCTGAGGTGTACCTGAGCACAGAGGCCTGGGAGTGTCAGGAGGTGCACTTGGGAGTGTCAGAGGTGCGCCTGAGTGACTGAGGTACCTGGGAGTGTCTGAGGTGTACTGCAGTGTCTGAAGGTGTACCTGGCAGTGTCTGAGGTGTACCTGGCAGTGCTGGCGGTGTACCTGGGAGTAAGCCAGGTGTACCTGGGAGGTTAGACGTGTATCAGGAGTGACAGAAGAGTACCTAGGAGTGTCACAACCTGGGAGGTGTGAGAAGTGTACCTGGGAGTGTTCAGTACCTGGGAGGTCAGAGGTGTACCTGGGAGTGTCAGAGTTGTACCTGGGAAGTGGAGGTGTACCTGGAATGTTGGAGGTGTACCTGGGAGTGTCAGAGGTGTACTTGGGAGTGTCAGAGGTGTACCTGGGAGTGTCAGAGGTGTACCTGGGAGTGTCGAGGTGTGCCTGGAGTGTCAGAGGTACCTGGGAGTGTCGGAGGTGTACCTGAGAGTGCGAGAAGTGTACCTGGGAGGTCGGAGGTGTACCTGCAGTGTCGGAGGTGTACCTGGCAGTGTCAGCTGTACCTGGGAGTGTCGGAGGTGTACCTGGGAGTGTAAGAAGAGTACCTGGGAGTGTCAGCGATGTACCTGGGAGTGTCTGAGGGTACCTGGGAGTGTCTGAGGTGTACCTGGGAGGTGCGGCGGTGTACCGGGAGTGTCTGAGGTACTTGGGAGTGTCAGAGGTGTGCCTGGGAGTGTCAGAGGTGCACTTGGGAGTCAGAGGCATCTTGGAGTGTCTGAGGTGTACCTGGGAGTGTCTGAGGTGTACCTGGCAGTGTCTGAGGTGTACCTGGCAGTGTCTGAGGTGTACCTGGCAGTGTCTGAGGTGTACCTGGCAGTGTCAGCGGTGTACCTGGGAGTGTCAGCGGTGTACCTGGGCATGTTAGACGTATCAGAGGACAGAGGAGTACCTAGGAGTGTCAGAGGTGTACCTGGGAGGTGAGGGTGTACCTGGGAGTGTCTGGGGTGTACCTGGGAGGTCAGAGGTGTACCTGGGAGTGTCAGGGGTGTACCAGGAATGTCAGGGTGAGCACCTGGGAGGCTGAGAGGTACCAGGAGTGTCAGAGGTGTACCTGGGAGTGTCAGAGGTGTACCTGGGAGGTCAGAGGTGTACCTGGAAGTGTCGGATGTACCTGGGAGTGTAAGAAGGACATGGAGCAATGGGAGATGTATTGGGAGGTCGGAGGAGTACCTGGGAGGTAGAGGTGTGCCTGGGAGTGTCAGAGGCACTTGAGAGTGTCAGAGGTGCACCTTGGGAGGACTGAGGTGTACCTGGGAGTGCCTGAGGTGTACCTGGCAGTGCCTGAGGTGTACCTGGCAGTGTCAGGCGGTGTACCTAGGAGTGCCAGGCGGTACCTGGGAGTAGCAGACGGGTATCAGGGAGGACAGGAGTGCCCAGGAGTGTCAAAGGTGTACCTGGCAGTAGGAAGGCCTGGGAGGTTGGGGTACCTGGGAGTGTCAGAGGTGTACCTGGAGGCTGAGAGGTACCTGGGAGTGTCAGAGGTGTACTGGGGAGTGTCAGGAGGTTTCTGGAGGTCAGGTGTACCTGGGAGTGTCAGAGGTGTACCTGGGAGTGTCAGACGTGTACCTGGGACTGTCAAGAGTATCTGGGAGGTGAGAGGTGTACCTAGGAGAGAGGTGTACCTAGGAGTGTCTGAGGGTACCTGGGAGTGTCAGAGGTGTACCTGGGAGGGTCTGAGGTGTACCTGGAGTGTCTGATGTGTACCTGGAGTGTCAGGGGAGAACCAGGGAGTGAAAGAGGTGTACCTGGGAGTGTCAGAGGTACCAGGCGTGTCTGAGGTACCTGGGAGGCCAGAGGTGTACCCAGGAGTATCGGAGGCTTACCTGGGAGTGTGGAGTACTGGGAGTGCCGGAGGCGGACCTGGGAGTGTCAGAGGTGTACCTGGGAGTATCAGAGGTGTACCTGGGAGAGTCAGAGGTGACCTGGGAATGTCAGGGGTATACCAGGGAGTGTCAGTGAAGTACCTGGGATCTCAAAGGTGTACCTGGGAGTATCGGAGGTGTACCTGAGAATCGGAGGTGAACCTGGAATATCGGAGGTGTACCAGGGAGTGTCAGAGATGTACCTGGGAGTCTCAGAGGTGACCCAGAGTGTCAGAGGAGTACGGGAGTGCAGAGGTGCACCAGGGAGTGTCAGTGAAGTACCGGGAGTCTCAAAGGTGTACCTGGGAGTATCAGAGGTGTACCTGGGAATATCGAAGGTGTACTGAACATCGGAGGTGTACCTGGGAGTGTCAGGGTGTACTTGGGAGTGTCGGAGGTGTACTGGGAGTGTCACAGGAGTACCTGGGATTGTCAGAGGTGTACCTGGCAGTCAGAGGTGTAGCTGGGAGTGTCAGGATGTACCTGTGAGTGTCAGAGGTGTATCTGGGAGCAATGGACGTGTGCCTGGGAGTGTCAGAAGTGTACCAGGGAATGTCAGTGAGGTACTTGGGAGGTCAGAGGTGTACCTGGAGGTCAGAGGTGTACCTGAGTGTCAGAGGTGTACCTGGGAGTGTCGGAGGTGTACCTGGCAGTGTCTGAGGTGTACCTGGCAGTGTCTGAGGTGTACCTGGCAGTGTCTGTGTACCTGGCAGGTCATGTACCTGGGAGTGTCAGCGGTGTACCTGGGAATATTAGACGTGTATTAGGAGTGACAGAGGAGTACCAGGAGTGACAGAGGTGTACCTGGGAGGTGAGAAGTGTACCTGGGAGTGTCTGGGGTGTACCAGGGAATGTCAGTGAGTACCTGGGAGTTCGGAGGAGTACCTGGGAGTGTCAGAGGTGCACCAGGAGTGTGTGAAGCACGGGAGTTCTCAAAGGTACCTGGGAGTATCAGAGGTGTACCTGAATATCGAAGGTGTACCTGGGAATATCGGAGGTGTACCTGGGAGGTTGAGGTGTACTTGGGAGTGTCGGAGGTGTACCTGGGAGTGTCACATGAGTACCTGGGATTGTCAGGAGGTACCTGGCAGTGTCAGAGGTGTAGCTGGAGGTTCAGGATGTACCTGTGAGTGTCGGAGGTGTACTGGGAGTGTGGGACATGTGCCTGGGAGTGTCAGAAGGTGTACCAGGAATGTCAGTGGAGTACTTGGGAGTGTCAGAGGTGTACCTTGGAGTGTCAGAGGTGTACCTTGGAGGTCAGAGGTGTACCTGGGAGTGTCGGAGGTGTACCTGGCAGTGTTCAGGTGTACCTGGCAGTGTCTGAGGGGTACCTGGCCGTGTCTGAGGTGTACCTGGCAGTGTCAGCGGGTGTACCTGGGAGGTCATGGTGTACCTGGGAATATTAGACGTGTATTAGGGAGTGACAGAGGAGTACCTAGGAGGACAGAGGTGTACCTGGGAGGTGAGAGTGTACCTGGGAGTGTCTGGGGTGTACCAGGGAATGTCAGTGGAGTACCTGGGAGGTCGGAGGTGCACTGGGAATGTTGAGGTGTACCTGGGAGGTCAGAGGTGTACTCTGGGAGTGCTCAGAGGTGTACCTGGGAGGTTGAAGCGGTGTACCTGGGAGTGTCTGAGGTGCCTGGGAGTGTCAGAGGTGTACCTGGGAGTGTCGGAGGTGTACCTGAGAGTGCGAGAAGTGTACCTGGAGTGTCGGAGGTGTACCTGGCAGTGTCGGATGTACCTGGCAGTGTCACGGTGTACCTGGGAGTGTCGGAGGTGTACCTGGGAGTGTAAGAAGAGTACCTGGGAGTGTTAGCGATGGACATGGGAGTGTCTGAGGTACCTGGGAGTGTCAGAGGTGCCTGGGAGTGTCAGAGGTGCACTTGGGAGAGCCAGATGTGCATCTTGGAGTGTCTGAGGTGTACCTGGGAGTGTCTGAGGTGTACCTGGGAGTGTCGGAGGTGTACCTGGGAGTGTCGGAGGTGTACCTGGGAGTGTAAGCATGTACCTAGGAGTGTCACGGTGTACCTGGGAGTGTCTGAGGTGTACCTGGGAGTGTCAGAGGTGTGCCTGGGAGTATCAGATGTGCAATTGAGTGTCTGGAGTGTACCTGGAGCAGCTGAGGTGTACCTGGCAGTGTCTGAGGTGTACCTGAAAAGTGTCTGAGGTGACCTGAGGTCAGCGGTACCTGGGAGTGTCACCGGTGTACCTGGGAGTGTTAGAGGTGTATCAGGAGGACAGAGGAGCACCTAGGAGTGTCAGAGTACCTGGGAGTGAGAGAAGTGTACTGGGAGTGTCTGGTGGTGTACCTGGGAGTGTCAGAGGGGTGTACCAGGGAATGTCAGTGGAGTACCTGGGAGTGTCAGAGGTGTATCTGGGAGTGTCGGACGTGCACTGGGAATGTCAGAGGTGTACCAGGGAATGTCAGTGAGTACCTGGGAGGTCAGAGGTGTACCTGGGAGGTCAGAAGTGTACCTGGAGTGTCAGAGGTGTACCTGGAGTGTCAGAGGTATACCAGGGAGTGTCAGAGGATCCTGGGAGTGTCGGAGGTGTACCTGGAGTGTCTGGGGGTATCTGGGAGTATCTGGATGTACCTGGGAGTGTCTGAGGTACCTGGGAGGCCAGATGTACCTGGGAGGTCAGGGGTGTACCAGGGAGTGTCAGTGGAGTACCAGGAGGTCAGAGGTGTGTACCTGGGAGTGTCGGAGGTGTACATGGAGTGTCAGAGGTGTACCTGGGAGTGTCAGAGGTGTACCTGGGAGTGTCGGAGGTGACCTGTGGGTGTGAGAGGTGTACCTAGAAGTGTCTGAGGTGTACCAGGGAGTGTCAGAGGTGTACCTGGGAATGTTGGAGGTGTACCTGGAGTGTCAGGAGGTGTACTCTGGAGTGTCAGAGGTACCAGGAGGTCAGGTGTACCTGGGAGTGTCTGAGGTGTGCCTGGGAGTGTCAGGAGGTACCTGGGAGGTCGGAGGTGTACCTGAGGAGTGAGAAGTGTACCTGGGAGTGTCGGAGGTGTACCTGGCAGTGTCGGAGGTGTACCTGGCAGTGTCAGAGGTGTACTGGGAGTCAGAGGTTTACCTGGGAGTGTCAGAGGTGTACCTGGGAGTGTCAGAGGTGTACCTGGGAGGTCAGACGGTACTTGGGACTGTCACAGAGGAGTATCTGGGAGGTGGGAGAGGTACCTGGGAGTGTGGAGGTGTACCTAGGAGTGTCTGAGGGCACTGGAGTGCCGAGGTGTACCTGGGAGTGTCTGAGGTGTACCTGGGAGTGTCTGATGTGTACCTGGGAGGTCAGGGGGAGAACCAGGGAGTGAAAGTGAGGTACCTGGGAGGTCAGAGGTGTACCAGGGAGTGTCTGAGGTGTACCTGGAGTGTCAGAGGTGTACCTAGGAGTATCGGGAGGTTTACCTGGGAGTGTCGGAGTTATACCTGGGAGTGTCGGAGGCGTGACCTGGGAGGCCAGAGGTGTACCTGGGAGTATCAGAGGTGTACCTGGGAGACAGAGGTACCTGGGAATGTCAGGTATACCAGGGAGTGTCAGTGAAGTACCTGGGAGTCTCAAAGGTGTACCTGGGAGCACGGAGGTGTACCTGAGAATATCGGAGGTGAACCTGGGATAGGAGGTGTACCAGGGAGTCAGAGATGCACGGGAGTCTCAGAGGTGAACCAGGGAGGTCAGAGGAGTACCTGGGAGGTCAGAGGTGCACCAGGGAGTGTGCGGTGAAGTACCTGGGAGTCTCAGAGGTGTACCTGGGAGTATCAGGTGTACCTGGGAATGAAGGTGTACCTGGGAATATCGGAGGTGTACCTGGGAGTGTCAGAGGTGTACCTGGGAGCATCAGAGGTGTACCTGGAGAGTCAGAGGTGTACCTGGGAATGTCAGGGCATACCAGGAGTGTCAGTGAAGTACCTGGGAGTCTCAAAGGTACCTGGGAGTATCGGAGGTGTACCTAGAATATCGGAGGTGAACCTGGGAATATCGGAGGTACCAGGAGTGTCAGAGAGATGTACCTGGGAGTCTCAGAGGTGAACCAGAGTCAGAGGAGTACCTGGGAGTGTCAGAGGTGCACCAGAGTGCCAGTGAAGCACTTGGGAGTTCCCAAGGTGTACCTGGGAGTATCAGAGTACCTGGGAATATCGAAGGTGTACTGGGAATATCGGAGGTGTACCTGGGAGTGCAGAGGTGTACTTGGGAGTGTCGGAGGTGTACCTGGGAGTGTCACAGGAGTACTGGGATTGTCAGAGGTGTACCTGGCAGTGTCAGAGGTGTAGCTGGGAGTGTCAGGGATGTACCCAGATGTCAGAGGTGTATCTGGGAGTGTCGACGTGTGCCTGGAGTGTCAGAAGTGTACCAGGAATGTCAGTGGAGTACTTGGGAGTGTCAGAGGTGTACCTGGGAGTCAGAGGTGACCTGGAGGTCAGAGGTGTACCTGGGAGTGTCGAGGTGTACCTGGCAGTGTCTGAGGTGTACTGGCAGTGTCTGAGGTGTACCTGGCAGTGTCTGAGGTGTACCTGGCAGTGTCAGCGGTGTACCTGGGAGTGTCAGCGGTGTAACTGGGAATATTAGACGTGTATTAGGAGTGACAGAGGAGTACCTAGGAGGACAAAGGTGTACCTGGGAGGTGAGAAGTGTACCTGGGAGTCTGATTAGGAATGCAGTGAGTACTGGGACATGAGGTGTACCAGGGAGTGTCAGAGGAGTACCTGGGAGTGTCGAGAGGTGCACCAGGGAGGTCAGTGAAGTACCTGGGAGTCTCAAAGGTGTACCTGGGAGTATCAGAGGTGTACCTGGGAATATCGAAGGTACCTGGGAATATCGGAGGTGTACCTGGGAGTGTCAGAGGTGTACTGGGAGTGTCAGGTGTACCTGGGAGGTCTCAGGAGTACCTAGGATTGTCAGAGGTGTACCTGGCAGTGTCAGAGGTGTAGCGGAGTGTCAGGATACCTGTGAGTGTCAGAGGTGTATCTGGGAGTGTCGGACGTGTGCCTGGGAGGTCAGAAGTGTACCAGGAATGTCAGTGGAGTACTTGGGAGTGTCAGAGGTGTACCTTGGAGTGTCAGAGGTGTACCTTGGAGTGTCAGAGGTGTACCTGGGAGTGTCGGAGGTGTACTGGCAGTGTCTGAGGTGTACCTGGCAGTGTCTGGAGGTGTACCTGGCAGTGTCTGAGGTGTACCTGGCAGTGTCAGCGGTGTACCTGGGAGGTTCGGCGGTGTACCTGGGAATGTTAGACGTGTATCAGGGAGTGACAGAGGAGTACCTAGGAGTGTCAGAGGTGTACCTGGGAGGGAGAAGTGTACCTGGGAGTGTCTGGGGTGTACCAGGGAATGTCAGTGAGTACCTGGGATTGTCAGAGGTGTACCAGGGAGTGTCAGAGGTGTACCTGGAGTGTCAGGGGTGTACCAGGGAGTGCCGGTGGTGTACCTGGAGGTCAGAGGTGTACCTGGGAGGTCAGAGGTGTACCTGAAGTGTCGGATGCTACCTGGGAGGTAAGTACCTGGGAGTGTAAGAAGGTACATGGAGTGTCGGAGATGTACCTGGGAGTGTCGGAGGAGCACTGAGGTCAGGAGGTGTACTTGGGAGTGTCAGAGGTGCAACCATGGGAGTGACTGAGGTGTACCTGGGAGTGTCTGAGGTGTACTCAGTGGTCTGAGGCAAGCCTGGCAGTGTCGGAGCTGTACCTGGCAGTGTCAGCGTGTACCTGGGAGTGTCAGAGGTGTACCTGGGAGTTAGGGGTGTACCAGGGAGTGTCAGAGTACCTGGGAGTGTCAGAGGTGTACCTGGGAGTGTCAGAGGTGTACCTGGGAGGTCAGAGGAGGTATCTGGGAGTGTCGGACGTGTACCTGGGAGTGTCAGAGGTACCAGGAATGTCAGGGAGTACCTGGGAGTGTCAGAGTGTACCAGGAGTGTCAGAGGTGTACCTGGGAGTGCCGAGGTGTACCTGGAGTGTCGGAGGTGTACCTGGGAGTGTCGGAGGTGTACCTGGAGTGTAAGAAGGCACCAGGAGTGTCAGTGGTGTACCTGGGAGTGTCTGAGGTGTACCTGGGAGTGTCAGAGGTGTGCCTGGGAGCATCAGGAGGTGCACATTGGAGTGTCTGAGGTGTACCTGGGAGTGCTTGAGGTGTACCTGGCAGTGTCTGAGGCACCTGGGGCCTGGGAGTGTCACTCAGTACCTGGGAGGCAGAGGTGATCAGGAGTGACAGAGGAGTACCTATGAGTGTCAGAGGTGTACCTGGAGAGAGAAGTACCTGGGAGTGCTCACGGTACCCAGTATGTCAGAGGTGTACCTGGAAGTGTCAGGGGTGTACCCGGGAGGTTGGGTGAGTACCTGGGAGTGTTAGAGGTGTACCTGGGAGTGTCAGAGGTGTGGGAGGTCAGAGGTGTATCTGGGAGTGTCGGACGTACCTGGGAGTGTCAGGGTGTACCAAGGAATGTCAGTGGAGTACCTGGAACTGTCAGGTGTACCTGGGAGTGTCAGAAGTGTACCTGGGAGTGTCAGAAGTGTACCTGGGAGGTCAGGAGGTATACCAGGGAGTGTCAGAGGTGTACCTGGGAGTGTCGGAGGTGTACCTGGGAGTGTTCAGGGTGTATCTGGGAGTATCTGGGATGTACCTGGGAGTGTCTGAGGTGTACCTGGGAGTGTCAGAGGTGTACCTGGGAGTGTCAGGGTACCAGGGAGGTCAGTGGAGTACCTGGGAGTGTCAGAGGTGTACCTGGGAGTGTCGGAGGTGTACTTGGAGTGTCAGAGGTGTACCTGGGAGTGTCAGAGGTGTACCTGGGAGTGTCGGAGGTGTTCCTGCGAGTGTGAGAGGTGTACCTAGAAGTGTCTGAGGTGTACCAGGGAGTGTCAGAGGTGTACCTGGGAGTGTCTGAGGTGTACCTGGGAGTGTCTGAGGTGTACCTGGGAGTGTCAGGGGAAACTAGGGAGTGAAAGAGGTACCAGGGAGTCTCAGAGGTGTATCAGGAGGTCTGAGGTGTACCTGGGAGTGTCAGGAGGTGTACCAGGAGCGTCAGAGAATTTTAGGAGGCTGGGAGGTGCCTGGGAGTGTCAGGAGGACGAGCATCGGAGGTTTACCTGGGAGTGTCGGAGTTGTACCTGGGAGTGTCAGAGGAACTGGGAGTGTCAGAGGTGTACCTGGGAGTATCAGAGTGTACCTGGGAGAGTCAGAGGTACCTGGGAATGTCAGGGGTATACCAGTGAGTGTCAGTGAAGTACCTGGGAGTCTCAAAGGTACCTGGGAGTATCGGAGGTGTACTTGGGAATATCGGAGGTGTACCAGGGAGTGTCAGAGGTGTACCTGGGAGTCTCAGAGGTGAACCAGGAGGTCAGAGGAGTACCTGGGAGGTCAGGAGTGCACCAGGAGGTCAGTGAAGCACTGGGAGTCTCAAAGGTGCACCTGGGAGTATCAGAGGTACCTGGGAATATCGAAGGTGTACCTGGGAATATCGGAGGTGTACCTGGGAGGTTGGGAGGTGTACTTGGGAGTGTCGGAGGTGTACCTGGGAGTGTCAGAGGTGTACCTGGGAGTGTCAGAGGTGTACCTGGGAGTGTCAGAGGTACCTGGAAGTGTCGGATGTGTACCTGGGAGTGTAAGAAGGTACATGGGAGAGCGGAGATGTACTTGGGAGTGTCGAGGAGCACTGGGAGTGTCAGAGGTGCACGGGAGTGTCAGAGGTGTACCTGGGAGTGTCAGCGGTGTACCTGGGAGTGTCTGAGGTGTACCTGGGAGGTCAGAGGTGGCCTGGGAGTGTCAGAGGTGCACTTGAGAGTGTCAGAGGTGCACCATGGAGTGACTGGAGGTGTACCTGGGAGTGTCTGAGGTGTACCTGGCAGTGTCTGGAGGTGTACCTGGCAGGTTCAGAGCTGTACCTGGCAGTGTCAGCGGTGTACCTGGGAGTGTCAGAGGTGTACCTGGGAGTGTTAGGTGTACCAGGAGTGTCAGTGGAGTACCTGGGAGTGTTAGAGGTACCTGGGAGTGTCAGAGGTACCTGGGAGTGTCAGAGGTGTATCTGGGAGTGTCGGACGTGTACCTGGGAGTGTCAGAGGTGTACCAGGGAATGTCAGTGAGTACCTGGGAGTGTCAGGAGGTGTACCAGGGAGTGTCAGAGGTACCTGGGAGTGTCAGAGGTGTACCTGGGAGTGTCGGAGGTGTACCTGGGAGTCAGAGGTGTACCTGGGAGTGTCAGAAGGCCCAGGAGTGCTGGCGGTGTACCTGGGAGTGTCTGAGGTGTACCTGGGAGGTCAGAGGTGCCTGGAGTGTCAGAGGTGCACATTGGAGTGTCTGAGGTGTACCTGGGAGTGTTTGAGGTGTACCTGGCAGTGTCTGAGGTGTACCTGGAAGTGTCTGGAGGTGTACCTGGCAGGGTCAGCGGTGTACCTGGAGTGTCACCTGTGTACCTGGGAGTGAGGTGTATCAGGGAGTGACAGAGGAGTACCTAGGAGTGTCAGAGGTGTACCTGGGAGTGAGAGAAGTGTACCTGGGAGTGTCTGCGGTGTACCTGGGAGTGTCAGAGGTGTACCTGGAAGTGTCAGGGGTGTACCAGGGAGTGTCAGAGTACCTGGGAGTGTTAGAGGTGTACCTGGGAGTGTCAGAGGTGTACCTGGGAGTGTCAGAGGTGTATCTGGGAGTGTCGGACGTGTACCTGGGAGTGTTGAGGTGTACCAAGAATGTCAGTGTGAGCCTGGAACTGTCAGAGGTGTACCTGGGAGTCAGGTGTACCTGGGAGGTCAGAAGTGTACCTGGGAGTGTCAGAGGTATACCAGGAGTGTCAGAGGTGTACCTGGGAGTGTCGGAGGTGTACCTGGGAGTGTTCAGTAACTGGGAGTATCTGGGATGTACCTGGGAGTGTCTGAGGTGTACCTGGGAGTGTCAGGAGGTGTACCTGGGAGTGTCAGGGGTGTACAGGAGTGTCAGTGGAGTACCTGGGAGTGTCAGAGGTGTACCTGGGAGTGTCGGAGGTGTACTTGGAGTGTCAGAGGTGTACCTGGGAGTGTCAGAGGTGTACCTGGGAGTGTCGGAGGTGTACCTGGGAGTGTGAGAGTGTACCTAGAAGTGTCTGAGGTGTACCAGGGAGTGTCAGAGGTGTACCTGGGAGTGTCTGAGGTGTACCTGGGAGTGTCTGAGGTGTACCTGGGAGTGTCGAGGAAAACTAGGGAGTGAAAGAGGTGTACCTGGGAGTGTCAGAGGTGTATCAGGGAGTGTCTGAAGGTGTACCTGGGAGTGTCAGAGGTGTACCAGGGGCGTCAGAGGAATACTAAGTGTCAGAGGTGTACCTGGGAGTGTCAGAGGTGTACCTAGGAGTGTCGGAGGTTTACCTGGGAGTATCAAGTGTACCTGGGAGGAGGTCAGAGGTGTACCTGGGAGTGTCAGAGAGGTATACCAGGAGTGTCAGTGAAGTACCTGGGGTCTCAAGGTGTACCTGGAGTATCAGAGGTGTACCTGGGAATATCGAAGGTGTACCTGGGAATATCGGAGGTGTACCTGGGGTGTCAGAGGTGTACTTGGGAGGTGTCGGAGGTGTACCTGGGAGTGTCACAGGAGTACCTGGGATTGTCAGAGGTGTACCTGGGGTGTCAGAGGTGTACCTGGGAGTGTCTGAGGTGGCCTGGGGTGTCAGGAGGTGTGCCTGGGAGTGTCAGAGGTGCACTTGAGGTGTCAGGCAGTGCACCATGGGTGACTGAGGTGTACCTGGGAGTGTCTGAGGGTGTACCTGGCGTGTCTGGGGTGTACCTGGCAGTGTCTGAGCTGTACCTGGGAGTGTCAGCGGTGTACTGGATGTCAGAGGTGTGGAGTGTTAGGGGTGTACCAGGGAGTGTCAGTGGGTACCTGGGGTGTTGGGGTGTACCTGGGGTGTCAGAGGTGTGCCTGGGAGTGTCAGAGGTGTATCTGGGAGTGTCGGACGTGTACCTGGGAGTGTCAGAGGTGTACCAGGAGATGTCAGTGGAGTGCCTGGGAGTGTCAGAGGTGTACTTGGGAGTGTCAGGAGTGTGGGAGTGTCAGAGGTGTGCCTGGGAGTATCGGAGGTTTACCTGGGAGTGGAGTTGCCTGGGTGTGGAGGTGGAACTGGGAGTGTCAGAGGTGGCCTGGGAGTGTCAGAAGTGTGCCTGGGAGAGTCAGGGTGTACCTGGGAATGTCAGGGGTATACCAGTGAGTGTCAGTGAAGGTACCTGGGAGTCTCAAGGTGTACCTGGGGGTATCAGGTGTGGTGGGAATATCGGAGGTGTACCAGGGAGTGGTGGCGTCTCCTGGATAGTCATATCTAAACTGGCAATTTGACAACCTCTCCCCACCACTTACCTAATTCCTCTTTAAAACAACAACAACAACACCAACAACAACACCCAGGGCACCAGTCAGCTACAGGGGCATTTTTCGTCCTCTCAACAAGTGGAACTTAAAATTCCATTTATATGCATCAAGTTAATCCCGCTCTGGGTTTGTTGTCATTCACGTTTGAATATGAAATTACTTGGTGACAATACGAACAGGAAAACATAAATGTATATTCTTAAGCTATTGTGGCGGGTGTTGAAGCTTGGCACTTGATACTACCTCGATATTTACTTTAAATATGTTTGTATGCTTGGATGTAGGGTCTATATGTTTGTATGGATGTTGCTACAGCATATATATGTGTATGCTGAAGATAAATAGTGCATAGGAGCAGGCTGTGAGCTGGACGATGGAGTCTTACCTTGATAATGTAGTAAGACACGAGAACACAACCCACACGCTACCTCCTGTGGAGAGACAATCTTCAATATATATCATAACTCCAACATGCCTTACTACTGACAAGTCTACAGTGTTAGAGGAGTGCACCAACCAGCTGATGATGGCTTCACCCACAATGATTAGCTGATGATGTTATAAACAACAAACACTTACCAAAAGATGACATCAGAATTACATCAAAGAGCTGAGGAGGTGAGCTACCACGTGCCAAGACCATCACCGCTCTGAGCTTGGATAAACCAGCGTACCCCTCCAACTGAGTTCCTTTGATCTAGAACGGCACCTCAGAACACGCTCCATCGACTATAGATCTTGCTGGAATATGGACTACACCAGGTGCTGGGTTAAGGGGTCACAACAGCCACCTTTATAAGTATTAATATAATATTTAAATAATAAAATAGTAGCAATTTAAAGTCTTCAGTGAAATAGCAGAACAATCGTAATTCTTACAAGTTTTATTACACACTCTGAACAGCAGCTCGTCATCAAGCTGGGTGGTGTGGGAGGGTTACCAGACAAGTGATCAAGTATCTCAGGGTAAAACAGGTAGGATTGCTTTTCAACATTACGTAAAAATATTCCTATGGTTAATCAAGTAGCGATGAGGAAACTTGACCGGCCAGGCTGCACTTACTTCCCCTTTCTCATTCATATACACTATATAAGTTATACGTATCTCTTTGTATATTTTCGGCTTATGGCTGCTGTATTTGTTAATAAACCGTGAAGTATAATAATAATAATAATAATAATAATAATAATAATAATAATAATAATATTATATATAATAATAATAATATATATAATAATAATAATAATAATAATAATAATAATAATATATATAATAATAATAATAATATATAATAATAATAATAATATAATATATATAAATATATATGTAAATAATAATAAATAATAATAATAATAATAATACTATATATAATAATAATAATAATAATATATGTATATATAATAATAATATATATATATATATGTATATATATATATATATATATATATATATATATATATATATATATATATATATATAAAATATATATATATATATATATATATATATATATATATATAAAAAAATATATATATATATATATATATATATATATATATATATATATATATATATATATATATATAATTATAATGTAATAATAATATTTGTATGTAATATGTATAATAATAATAATATATAATATGTATGTAATATATATATATTATATATATATATATGTAATTGTATTATATATATATTAATATTATTAATAATATGTAATATTAATAATAATAATAATATATATGTATTATTATTATTATTATTATATATAGAAATACCAAAATCCCGAACAACTAAATGCGGTTATTAAGTAATAAAGTACAATAAAACCATCACCGATCACAGATAAATAATTATCATTACCGTATGTATCTAGGCTAGAGTAAAAAACAACACTAATGGTATGAATATCATAGATGGTATATAAGCTTCTATCATTATATCGTTGGCTGCACCATTAGTGAGAATGGAGTATATACTCAGAATATATGTTTGAATTTCTAGGACAGGTACAGTATATCCTTCTGGTGAACTGGAGTGTACAGCATACAGACTGAACCAACGCACAGAACAGTTCAACCATGGTGTAAAATATGTATTAAGTTACTGAGGTTTATTTCTCATACTCAAGACCTTTGAAGCTCTGTGGGTGTTCTTGCAGGCGCGGGTGGTGCAGTCATCGCATTACGAGCTGGAGTACGTTCTTGGCCGCAAGATCATCTTCATCTGCACGGCGCGCAGCAACCCTCGACCCGCATCACCTGGTACAGGACGGCTTGGAGCTATACCCACAACTACTTCCAGGTACCCGACCCTTCCTCCACACACTTGGTACTGTTACTGTCTCACCACCGGGTACCACAACCTTCCTCCACACACTTGGTACTGTTACTGTCTCACCACAGGTACCACAACCCTTCCTCCACACTTGGTACTGTTGCTGTCTCACCACCAGGTACCACAACCCTTCCATCCACACCCTGGTACTGTTACTGCTCCACCACCATACCACAACCCTTCTCCACACACCTGGTACTGTTACTGTCTCACCACCAGGTACCCACAACCTTCCTCACACACCTGGTACTGTTACTGTCCCACCACCAGGTACCACAACCCTTTCACACACCTGGTACTGTTACGTCTCACCACCAGGTACCACAACCCTCTCCACACACCTGGTACTGTTACTGTCTCACCACCGGGTACCACAACCCTCCACACACCTGGTACTGTCATGTCCACCACTGCACAACCCTTCCTCCACACACTGGTATTGTTACTGTCTCACCACAGGTACCACAACCCTTCCTCCACACACCTGGTGAATTGCTACTGTCTCACCACCAGGTACCACAACCCTTCCTCCACACACCTGGTACTGTTACTGTCTCACCACCAGGTACCACAACCCTCCACACACCTGGTACTGTTACTGTCTCACCACCAGGTACCACAACCCTTCCTCCACACACCTGGTACTGTTACTGTCTCACCACCAGGTACCACAACCCTTCCTCCACACACCTGCTGGTACTGTTACTGTCTCACCACCAGGTACCACAACCCTCCACACACTTGGTACTGTCTCTCACCACCAGGTACCATTCCCTCACACACCTGGTACTGTTACTGTCTCACCACCAGGCACAACCCTTCCTCCACACACCTGGTACTGTTACTGTCTCCACCACCAGGTACCACAACCCTTCCTCCACACACTGGTACCTGTTACTGTCTCACCACCGGGTACCACAACCTTTCCTCCACACACCTGGACTGCTTACTGTCTCACCACCGGGTACCACAACCCTTCCTCCACACACCTGGTACTGTTACTGTCTCACCACCGGGTACCACAACCCTTCCTCCACACACCGGTACTGTTACTGTCTCACCACGGTACCACAACCCTTCACTACACCTGGTTGTGCTGTCTCACCACCAGGTACCACAACCCTTCCTCCACACACCTGGTACTGTTACTGTCTCACCACCAGGTACCACAACCCTTCCTCCACACACCTGGACATTGTTACTGTCTCACCACCAGGTACCACAACCCTTCCCACACACCTGGTACTGTTACTGTCTCACCACCAGGTACCACAACCCTTCCTCCACACACCTGGTACTGTTACTGTTTCACCACTGGTACGCAACCCTTCCTCCACACACCTGGTACTGTTACTGTCTCACCACCAGGTACCACAACCCTTCCTCCACACACCTGGTACTGTTACTGTCTCACCACTGGGTACCACAACCCTTCCTCCACACACCTGGTACTGTTACTGTTTCACCACGGTACTGCAACCCTTCCCTCCACACACCTGGTACTGTTACTGTCTCACCACTGAGTACCACAACCCTTCCTCCACACACCTGGTACTGTTACTGTCTCACCACCAGGTACCACACAACCTTCCTCCACACACCCGTACTGTTATCTCACCACGGCAACATGCAACCCTCCACACACCTGGTACTGTTACTGTCTCACCCACCAGGTACCACAACCCTTCCCTCCACACACCTGGTACTGTTACTGTCTCACCACCGGGTACCACACAACCCTTCCACACACCTGGTACTGTTACTGTTTCACCACCGGGCACCCAACCCTTCCTCCACACACCTGGTACTGTTACTGTCTCCACCACGAGTACCACAACCCTTCCTCCACACACCTGGTACTGTTACTGTCTCACCACCTGGTACCACAACCCCTCCACACACCTGGTACTGTTACTGTTCTCACCACTGCACCGCACCCTTCCTCCACACACTGGTACTGTTACTGTCTCACCACCGGTACCACAACCCTTCCTCCACACACCTGGTATTGTTACTCTCTCACCACCGGGTACCACAACCCTTTCTCCACACACACACCCGGTACTGTTGCTGTCTCACCACTGTACTGCAACCTTCCTCCACACACTGTACTGCTATTGTTCTACCACCAGTACCACAACCCTTCCTCCACACACCTGGTAACTGTTACTGTCTCCACCACCAGGTACCACAACCCTTCTCCACACACCTGGTACTGTTACTGTCTCACCACCAGGTACCACAACCCTTCCTCCACACACCCTGTAACTGTTACTGTCTCACCACCAGGTACCACAACCCTTCCTCCACACACCTGTACTGTTACTGTCTCACCACCAGGTACCACAACCCTTCCTCCACACACACCTGGTACTGTTACTGTCTCACCACCAGGTACCACAACCCTTCATCCACACACCTGGTACTGTTACTGTCTCACCACTGCACTGCAACCCTTCCTCCACACACCTGAACTGTTACTGTCTCACCACAGGTACCACAACCCTTCCTCCCACACACCTGGTACTGTTACTGTCTCACCACCAGGTACCACAACCCTTCCTCCACACACCTGGTACTGTTACTGTCCCACCACTGTACCACAACCCTTCCTCCACACACCTGGTACTGTTACTGTCTCACCACTGGGTACCCAACCCTTCTCCACACACACCTGGTACTGTTACTGTCTCACCACTGGGTACCACAACCCTTCCTCCACACACCTGGTACTGTTACTGTCTCCACCACGGTACCACAACCCTTCCTCCACACACCTGGTACTGTTACTGTCTCACCACCGAGTACCACAACCCTTCCTCCACACACCTGGTACTGTTACTGTCTCACCACCAGGTACCACAACCCTTCTCCACACACCTGGTACTGTTACTGTCTCACCACCAGGTACCGCAACCCTTTCCTCCCACACACCTGGTACTGTTACTGTCTCACCACCAGGTACCACAACCCTTCCTCCACACACCTGGTACTGTTACTGTCTCAACCACCGAGTACCACAACCCTTCTCCACACACCTGGTACTGTTACTGTCTCACCACCAGGTACCACAACCCTTCCTCCACACACTTGGTACTGTTACTGTCCCACCACCAGGTACCACAACTCTTCATCCACACACCTCGAACTGTTACTGTCTCACCACCAGGTACCACAACCCTTCCTCCACACACTTGGTACTGTTACTGTCTCACCACCGAGTACCACAACCTCCACACACCTGGTACTGTTACTGTCTCACCACTGCCTCACAACCCTTCCTCCACACCTGGTACTGTTACTGTCTCACCACCAGGTACCGCAACCCCCACACACTGTACTGTTACTGTCTCACCACGTACTCACCAACCCTTCATCCACACACCTGGTACTGTTACTGTCTCACCACCAGGTACCACAACCCTTCCTCCACACACCTGGTACTGTTACCACCAGGTACTGCAACCCTTCATCCACACACCTGGTTTTATTAATTACCTGCAAGTTGGTGCACCATTCATCCCTCCCATCTAAGAAGACACCCATTCCATCCTTCCTCCCCTCTCATCCTACTACGACGAGAGAGAGAGAGAGAGAGAGAGAGAGAGAGAGAGAGAGAGAGAGAGAGAGAGAGAGAGAGAGAGAGAGAGAGAGAGAGAGAGAGAGAGAGAGAGACATGAGGGCCGGCATCCAACGCCTTAACTACACCATACATTAATAACTTCAGTAATCTGCCTCACCACTCCTGTTATATAACCTGACAAGTAATATGTTCATCATAGTATTCCATTACTCAAACTTCCAACTCATTATTCTAGTCGCTATTTTGCAGCCCTGAGTGAATTTTAATTTAACTCCACTATACCGCATGTTTATAATGCATTGAAAATTTGAATTTTAATGCATTTAATGATGAAACACACACACACACACCTATAGTTGATCGTTAACGAGGTTGATCAAACATTAACTCCATTCATACAGGAGCCCTGAGCTGCACAACACGGTGAGCCAACCACCTGCTCTCTCCACCACTCTTAACTCACGTCAAGTTATAACAAAACACAACAAACAGACAACAGCATGTCATGAAGGTAACAACACAAACAGTGGGATCTCAGCTGAGTGTCAGGGCGGTTATGTGGCTAGTGGTAGTGTCTGTGCACAGGTGTGGGCTGCAGTGTCTGGTGCTAACAGGTGGGCTGCGGTAGTGTTCGGTGCTAACAGGTGATGGTGTGATCACGGCATCGTGTGATCAAAGCATCTTAGTTTGTAAGCATTGTACCAAACACTCTGATGGGTGTCTTCCCATCTCATTCTCTATCCTGTACACCATCATCAGCTGTAATTTGTGACAACAACTATACAGTTGTCTGCATGTTCTTTTCATGTAAGTGGTCATTAAGACAATAAGGCAGCTGCAGTAACATCTTCACAGCCCTTCACGTGTACAGTACACCACCAGATATGTATTTCAAGTTGGGTTTGTCCTCCAACTTCAATCGCTGTCAAATTGTGGGAACAGGAAGCTGCCTGAACGCCTGAATATGGAGCGCCTTTCTCAACACACACACTACCAACCAGCCAGATTTACTTGACCCAACAAACACACCTTGCCTCATACTGCTACACTACTACACCCGACATACACACACACACCCCTGCCCCATACCACACCACACACCCCACACACACACACACACCTGCCCCAACCACCAACCCCACAACACACACCTGCCAACCAACACACCCATCCACACACACACCCTGCCTCATACTGCTACACCACTACACCCATACACACACACACACACTCTGCCTCATACTGCTACACCACTACACCTGACACACACCCCTGCCTCATACTGCTAAACCACACGCCATTCACACACACACCTGCCTCATACTGCTACACCACACACCCCTAAACACACCCTGCCTCATACTGCTACACCACAACCTATCTCACACACACCCTGCCCCATACCACATCACTACACCTTCCACACACAACACACCTGCCCATACCACACCACTACACCCCTATTCACACACACACCCCTGCCCCATACTGCACACCACTACACCCCATACACACACACACCCCACCCCATACTGCTACATCACTACACCCCATTCACACACACACCCCTGCTCCTCATACTACATCACTACACCCTATTCACACACACACCCCTGCCCC
Source organism: Homarus americanus (assembly GCF_018991925.1). Lineage (NCBI taxonomy): Eukaryota > Metazoa > Arthropoda > Malacostraca > Decapoda > Nephropidae > Homarus > Homarus americanus. The sequence goes on from NW_024747210.1 coordinate 25,848, forward strand.
ATACTGCCACATCACTCACACCCCATCTACACACACACACCCTGCCCCATACTGCTACACCACACACCTATACACACACACACCCCACCCCATACTGCTACACCACTACACCCTATACACACACACACACACACACACACACCCCTGCCCCATACTGCTCCACACCACCACACCCCATACACACACACACACCCCCATCATACTGCTCACACCACTACACCCCACACACACACCCCTGCCCCATACTGGCCACACCACTACACCCCTATACACACACACAACCTCTGCCCCATACTGCTACACCACCACACCCCATTCACACACACACACCCCTGCCCCATACTGCTCCACACCACTCACACCCCCATACACACACACACACCCCACCTCATACATCACTCACCCTATTCACACACACACCCCTGCCCTCATACTGCTACATCACTACACCCTATTCACACACACACCTGCCCCATACTGCTACATCACTACACCCCTATTCACACACACACCCCCTGCCCCATACTGCTACACCACTACACCCTATACACACACACCCCTGCCCCATACTGCTACACCACACACCCTATACACACACACTCTGCCCCATAACTGCCACACCACCACAACCCTATACACACACACACACACACACACACACACACCCGTCCCCATACACACACTACACCCCCTATACACACACACACCCTGCCTCATACTGCCACACCACTACACCCCTATACACACACACACACACCCCACCTCACTGCTACACCACACCCTATACACACACACACACACACACACACACCCTGCTCCCCATACTGCCACATCACCACAACCCCATACACACACACACACCCCGCCTCATACTGCTACACCACTACACCCCCTATACACACACACACACACCCCACCTCACACTGCTACACTACTCACACCTATACACACACACACACACACACACCCCTGGCCCCATACTGCACACTACTAACACCCTATACACACACACACCCCTACCTCATACTGCATACACCACCACACCCCTATACACACACACACCCTGCCTCATACTGCTACACACTACACCCCCTATACACACACACACACCTGCACTCATACTGCTACACTACTACACCCTATACACACACACACACACACACACCCTGCCCCATACTGCTACACCACTACACCCTATACACACACACACACACCCCTCTCCCCACACTACACCACTACACCCTATACACACACACACACACACACACCCTGCCCTCATAACTGCCACACCACTACAAATCTCTATACACACACACACACACACACACACCCCACCCCTCATAACTGCCACACTACACCCCATACACACACACACCCCGCCCCATACTACACCACTACACCCTATACACACACACACCCCCTGCCCCATACTGCCACACCACCACACCCCATACACACACACACACACCCCACCCCACACTGCCACACCACCACACCCATACACACACACACCTGGCCCCATACTGCCACACCACTACAACCCCATACCACACACACCCCTGCCCCACACTCCACACCACCACACCCTATACACACACACACCCCCTGCCCTCATACTGCCACACTACACCCTATTCACACACACACCCCTGCCTCATACTGCCACACCACTACAACCTATACACACACACACACCCCCTGCTCCCCCACACTGCCACACCACACCCCATACACACACACCCTACCCCATACTGCCACACCACTACACCCTATACACACACACACACCCTGCCCCATACTGCTACACCACTACACCCTATACACACACACACCCCACCCTCATACTGCCACACCATCACAACTCTATACACACACACACACACACACACCCCTGCCCCATACTGCTACACACCACTACACCCCTACACACACACACACCCTGCCTCATACTGCTACACTCACACCCTATACACACACACACACCCCTGCCCCATACTGCTACACTACTACACCCCATATACACACACACACCCCAACTCATACTGCCACATCACTACACCCCTATACACACACACACACCCCTGGCCCCATACTGCCACACCACTACACCCTATACACACACACACCCCACCTCATACTGCCACACCACTACACCCCTATACACACACACACACACCCCTGCCCCACACTGCCACACCACCACACACCCTATACACACACACACCCCAACTTCATACTGCCACACCACTAACTTATACACACACACACACCGTCCCCATACTGCCACACTACACCCCATTCACACACACACTCTGCCTCATACTGCTACACCACACACCCCATCACACACACACCCCTGGCCCCCCACACCACTAACCCATACACACACACACAACCCTGCTCATACTGCTACATCTACACCCCATACACACAACCCTGGCCTCACTGCTACACCACTACACCCTACACACACACACACACCCCTACCCCATACTGCTACACTACTACACCCTCTATACACACACACACACCCCCTGCCCCACACTGCTAAGCACTCACTACACCCCTATACACACACACACCCCAGCCCCATACTGCTACACCACTACACCCCATACACACACACACACACCTGCCCTCATACTGCCACACCACTACACCCTATACACACACACACACCCCGCCTCATACTGCTACACTCACTACACCCTATACACAATAACAATAATCTCAATCTCATACTGCCACACCACCACACCCCATAACACACACACACACCCTCTGCCTCATACGCCACACCACACACCCCTATACACACACACACACCCCTGCCCCATACTGCCACACCACACACCCCATACACACACACCCCACCATACTGCTACACCACCACACCCCTATACACACACACACACACCCCACCTCACACTGCTACACCACTACACCCCATACACACACACACACACCCTGCCCCATACACCACTTACACCCGACACGCACCCTGCCTCATACTGCTACACTACACCCCTATTCACACACACATCCCTGCCTCATACTGCTACACTACTACACCCTATACACACACACACACACACACCCCAATTAAAATTGCTACACTACTACACCCCATACACACACACACCCCACCATACCACACACTACTACACCCTATACACACACACACACACACCCCACCACTACACCACTACACCCCTATACACACACACACACACACCCTTCCTCATACTGCCACACTACACCCTCATTCACACACACAAAACCCTGCCCCTCATACTGCCACACCACTCACACAACCCCCCACACACCCTGCCTCATACTGCTACATCACTACACCCGACACACCCCTGCCTCATACTGCTACACCACTACACCCCCACACACCCTGCCCCATACTGATACATCACTACACCCGACACACCCTGCCTCAATACTGCTACACCACTACACCCCACACACACACACACACCCTCCTCATACTGCAACACGACCACACCCCCACACACACTCTGCCACATACTGCAACACGACCACACCCCACACCATGCCTCATACTGATACACCACTACACCCCCACACACACCCCTGCCCCATACTGCTACACCACTCACACCCTACACACACACACACACCCCTGCCTCATACTGCAACACGACCACACCCCCACACACACACCTGCCACATACTGCAACACGACCACACCCCCACACACACCATGCCTCATACTGATACACCACTACACCCCCACACACCCTGCCCCATACTGCCACACCACTACACCCCACACACACACACACACACCCCTGCCTCATACTGCAACACGACCACACCCCCACACACACCCCCTCCCCCCACACATACACATTTGTACAACAATTTGTATTGACCTTATAAGGTAGGAATGAGTGAGAATCCATGAAATAACCCGACAGCTCGAGAACACCACCGGTCAGAAGTGTTTAAGATATCAACACGACTCTGAGAGAGGACGAGCTTCCTGAGCATAAGAAATGGGCTCTCATTCAGCATAACGCTGTTGCTGTGATTTGACATATTTTATCTTTCCAAGTGTACCTCAAGGTTTGTTGCAGCTGGCAACCCATTAATGTCATCAAGTTGAGCTGTAAACGGTGGACACTTGTTGTGTCAGTTATGATCCGTAGGTAGTAGGGTGAGGAGTCTATCATTGTCTTGTATCCTCACTGCCACATGAGCGTCCTACATGATTAGTCCAGATGGCTTTATGAAGGCCCATCCTTCATTGCCATCATCACTTGATAACTCAAAATTATCTTCAAGCAGGACACATGCACTATCTCGCTGTTACCCATCTAAACTTCTATGAACTAGTAGGTATTCCTGGTCTCTACATCTCAATCGAGGTATAAAGTAAATTTAAGCTTGAGATTTTACCGTATTATGTAAGAAACGTCAATTCACAAAATATTTACTTTTACGTAAAATACTTAACTCTATGTGGGCCAGTGCGGCGCCAATCTTACCTTCCACTATACTATAACAATATGTACTGAGGAAGTTATCCAGGAGTTCATGCATAATCAAATCACTGAAATTAACTTAGCTGTGCATCACATCCTTCATGAGCACAACTAACCTAAAGCTGACGGACATGATGAACCAGTGAGCATACAGTATAGTATCTTACCGTGCGTTCCTGCACTCATTATTGGTCTAGGTTAAATGCAACTATCATTCCTCTTTACCAGGCGCCTCCACAACCTACAACCCAATATCCACTTATTACCTATTGTTACAAGCACCTGACATACACCGACGTCTGTTACAGTGTGGACGTAGTAAGCGAACCAGCCCGTGACAGCCCAGGAGTCCATCTGTCAATAACCACTCCTGTGTCTGTTGTGGTGTCCTCTCTGGCCTCCTGCTGACCACTTGTACAGTTTAGTAGATGGTTTACATATACGTTCACACTGATGACACACCTCAAGGAATAAACTTACTGCCAATAGTACATATTTTCTTTATTTAAATGAAACAAATGTTAAAAATATTAATATACGTATGGACTGATAACGAGTAGAAGCCGTACAATTAATCCTAACGCGCCACATAGTTATTTCATAAAATATTTTACTTTATCACGACGCACACTTTACAAATTATATTTAAATTAATCGACGTAAATTAAATAACGGAATTTGATTTAATGGAAATAACTGTGAATGTTATACAGAGAAAGATTAAGGTGACGACTACAAGATCCTTCCGCACTGCTAATAAGGTATCACAAGACCTTCATTATCATCTACAAATAAAGTACTGTACCATATATGTCACCTTGTCTCACTAACTTATACTACCACGGTAACACACACACACACACACACTAGCAGAGCCTGTTAACAAAGTCAGTCAATGTGGGACAGGACAAAACTAACCTTCACCCTGTTAGGCCCAAACATTTACCTCCACCAACTTGGCCGCAGATAAAATCAACTTAAGTGTGTTCTCAGAGATTTAGTTTATCTTGAAAATGTTATGAATGGAAACATCAAAATTGAAACGCCAATGGATGACAAAAATGATAAATGCAACACAATCCAATACCTCACACAGTAAACAGTTTTCACGTATACAACATGCAACCCAGTATGCAATTTCTCCATTGTTGGCATTTTTCTTTCAGTAAAAGCCACCGTGAAAAAGAGAAATAAATCTGGTTACACTGGGAGGAGAGACTGGAGGTAGAGACTCGGGAAAGCCTCTCACTGGCTCAACTGTACCTCACTGTGCCTCTGATATCTGGTAGTTTATTGTCCTTGATGCCCAAACACTGCCCAGTACTCAACGTAATGTTAACTGGAACTTCACTGATAAACACTCTTGGTTCTTTCATCGTGGTTCGAACCAGAGTCTTTCATGTGTGATTTGATGCACAGACAACAACGTATAGCGCTAGAATGTCCACTACAAGACAATTAAATACATCCTGGGGACGACTAACTATGCCAGAACAAACTGCAGGATACTAAGGTTGATGTAAATTATTCAGTACTGTAGTGTGAACGCCCCAGTAGCTACACGTGGAAGAAAACTCAAACCCGGAATGAAGGTTTGAGAGAGGAAAGTCAACAACCTTATTTACTTATATATAACTGATGACTTATATTCACGAGGATCATTTGCCTATGTGTGAGTAACGGCAGGACAGATGGCACGTAGGTTCATACGTAGAGAACACACTAGAGACAGGTGCCAACAGAACACGTGTGAGTACACAGCATAACGCTTGATATGGGCCTCTCTCTCACACACACACTTTTCACAAATATTTCTTTCCTAAATTCGTTACTAACACAATATTATCGAATTAGTTTTAAATAATAGTGACTAAATAAAACTGTGATTCTATAGAGATTTCAGAACCTCGAAAAAAATATATTTTCACATTATTTTATATCTTACGCATATGGGAATATCAACCGTGCCAAATGATAACGGTGTTTTTTCTTATAAAACAAATAGATGTGTATTTTCATTTTCAATGATATTATTCTAAAACAAGGCGGTGCTTAGATGTTCGCGCTTAGAATGAAAATATTCTAAACATTTCGACTCTAAGTTATGAAAAGCTGAGCTGCTGCACTCTAACATTGTCCCTGTTAATTTATCTAGGAACCTCGCACAGCTCCCGCCCCACACCACTGTTCTGTGTACTGTATACAATATTTATCTTGCGCGTCATCCTGCTGGCTGCTAAATGACTTGCTGTAAGACTAATATGAATGATTCCATGTTATGATTATAACGAGTGTGGCCACAGAATGACCCATAATTTTACCTCTGACCATTATTACATTGATAATTAAGTCCAGCTTGTTATGACTGTCATGTGATAATTTTCATTATGAACCCTGACTTAGCAGAAATATTTATCAAAGGAACTCAAAAAGTGACCAACACATTGATCATTGTTCTAACCTTTTTGACACAGAAACTCATCGTTATCTCTACTACAAATGTTGCTTCATCTATTCACAATAACTAAATCTATACTATAAACATCAAGATCATTTAAGGAATTAATAAAAAATTCTCATAAATGACCATCGCCAGACACAGATGGTGACTGTCAACTAAGCGGCCACATCTTCCTTTAACCAATACAAGAGATCTTTGCATAGGAACATTCTTTCACATGTCTTGGAATGTTGCATTTACAATATACAGTTTCTGTCAGGCTTTGTTGATCTAGGCATCACTGCGGGCTCTAGTTAACAATGCACCACCGTGGAGGAAGCAGTGAGTCACCTGAGAAGCTAACTGATTCAGTCTACTCTACCCCTGCAGGATGTGATAATTGAAGGAGTTAAACAACTTCAGATATAAATTGGTGTTAACAAACATGTATGCACGAAATACACCTAGAGTTTTAAAGACATTACGTCAATACAGAGGAATGAATAATTTTAACTTCATCGGTCTTGACCAGAGAATTGGTCCAAATTAAGAAGGCGGCCAGTCATTCTAGGTGCAACTTCCGCAGTTGTCTTGCCGCGTCAGTTCGGTAGCTGACAGCATCACTGTCAATACACACAGCAGCGGATGTCACTTTTCTTAGATCTTCACCAAGTGTGGCCGACACATATATCACCAGCTCACGGACAGGAAAGTAATTGTCCAAATCTGGTACAGTAACCTGAGTTCTGCAGTTTCGTAACGGAAAACGACAATTACATTGGGATAATAACATCCGCAGCTGTTCCTGTATAGTAATTTTAGGAGTATATTATACCAAATTCTTTATCTGCGTCTTAAAAAGAATGTTCACATGAGGGTATCAGTTGTACCGACAGTTTGATCATCGTCTCGAATCATTCTCCGAAAGGAAAGGTCACAATTGTCAGGGATGTTATGAAGCATTAAGAACAATATACCTCCTATAAAGGAACTGATACGGAAAGAAAAAGGTCTTCAACAAAATTTGGTATATTGTTGAAAAGCAAACTAGTGGTTCTACACCTCTAAATACAGTACGGTACTGTACACCCTCACCAAGAAAAAGTGGGTGAGTCCCTAATTGATCTTTATCGAGAGTTATCCCCAGACCTGCAGACCTCCACCCAATTTATAGGTTAACGCCCTAAAGCTACAGTACAAGAAAACATGAAACAGGTTCAGACTATTAGAGGCTCAGTCACGGACCTTCGCCTGAACAACAGCAAATCAGTTTCGATTAAACAGACCAGTTCTGTTGACATAAAACGAGACGAACACGTTCACCCAAGTAACAGCCAAGGATCAGGAATCTAGTCAAGACTCAAACAGGACACAAAGTAATATGTAACTGAACGAAGTATTACTGAT
>NW_024747211.1:0-2092 GCF_018991925.1 Homarus americanus
TTATTCAGCCTAGCTGGCAGCGTGTGGCAATCAGCGCATATCCACACGCCCAATTAATGTGCCTGGCGACGTATGGAAGCTGCTAATGTATCACTTGCCATACGTCGTCTATGGTAGTTGACCAGGACCTTAGCTAGGGAGCAGTGCTATCCACCTCTGTGTACATACTCTAATCCAGTAAACCGAACCTACAAAACTATACAGGTGTTTGTGTTCTCTCCTGTATATAGAACTTATTACCCAGAACATCTAACAATTATAACAACCACGACTAAGATAATAACAATCACGATTATGATTATAACAACCACGACCATTATTATAACAACCACGACCATGATTATAACAACCACGACTATGATTATAACAACCACGACAATGATTATAACACCCACGACCATGATCATAACAACTACTACTTTGATCATTACCACAACCATGATTATAACAACCACGACAATGATTATAACACCCACGACTATGATTATAACAACTACGATTATGATCATGACCACAACCATGATTATAACAACCACGACTATGATTATATGAACCACGACCATGATTATAAAAAACACGACCATGATTATAACAACCACTACCATGTTTATAATATCCACGAATATCATTATAACAACCACGACGATGATTATAACAACCACGACCATGATTATAACAACCACGAAGATGATTATAACAACCACGACTATGATTATAACAAACACGACTATGATTATAACACCCTCGACCATGATTATAACAACCACGACCATGATTATAACAACCACGACCATGATTATAACAACCACGACTATGATTATAACAACCACGACCATGATTATAACAACCACGACCATGATTACAACAACCACGACTATGATTATAACAACCAAGACCATGATTTTAAAAACCACGACTATGATTATAACATTCACGACCATGATTATAACAACCACGACTGTGATTATAACAACCACGACTATGATTTCAACATCCAAAACCATGATTATATCAAACACGACCATGATTATAACAACCACGACTATGATTATAACAACCACGACTATGATTATAACAACCAAGACCATGATTATAACAAGCACGACCATGATTATAACATCCACGGCCATGATTATAGCAACCACGACTATGATTATTACAACCACGACCATGATTATAACAACCACGACTATGATTATAACAACTACTTAATCTGCAATTATAACAACCACGACCATGATTATAACAAATCAATGACTATGATTATTACAATCAATGACTACTGATTATAATAAATCCACGACTATGATTATAACAACAACGCATTTCGCGATTATAACAACCACGACTATGATGGCAACAAACCCACGACCATGATTATAACAACTACGACCAGCGATTATAACAAACTACGTTATTATGACAAATCCACGACTATGATTATAATCAACCACGACCAAGGATTACAACAACCACGACCATGATTATAACAACCACAAATATGATTGCCAAAACATTATGAGTTATAACCAAAAATGATATGTAACCACGACATGATTATAACAACTGCAGCTTATGATCGCTAACAACAACCATGGTATAACAACCACGACTATGGTATAACAACCGACCATGATTATAACAACCACGACTGATAATAACATCACGACGATTGTAACAACCACGACCATAATTATCAACCATGCCTGGTTATAACCACGACCATTATTATAACAACCGACTATGATTATAATAACCACGACCATGATTATAAAACCACGACCATGATTATAACCACCGACCATGTTTATAATAACCACGAATATGATTATAACAACGAACGACCGTTATAACAACCTCGATAGTTATAACTTACCACGACTATTATTATAACAACCGACCATGATTATAACAACAACGACCATGGTTATAACTAACCACGACTATGATTACTTAACAACCACATTTCATTATAACCGACCATGATTATAACAACCCGACAATGATTATAACAACGACCATGATTATAACAACCACGAAGATAGTTATAACTACCATTATGATTATAACCACGACCATGATTGCAAACAAA
>NW_024747212.1:0-22536 GCF_018991925.1 Homarus americanus
TGTTTATTGTTGTTAAACTGGTCAGCATGTTTAATTGTTGTTAAATATCGTTGTGTTTCATGTTAAACTGGCCCAGTTAAATGGCGTTTAATTGGTTAAATGACGTTAAACTAATAAATGGCAAGTTACGGCAATGGCGTTAAATAAATGGCGCGTAGCGTTAAATAACGCAACTGGTCGTTAAATGGCGTTAATCCGGTAACCATAAATCCACGTTGAATGACGTTAAACTAATCAGTAAATGAAAAGCAACCAATGTTAAATGGCGTTAAATTAACGGTGCTAAATTATCGCTTAATTGCGCCAAATGACATTAAACTGTCGCCAGCCTATGTTGGAAGTATCAGCAACAGTGTTAAGCAGCAATGGTGTTAAACGGTCAGCAATGGCAAGTAGCAATGCCGTTAGTATCCAAATGTTAAACTAACGTTAAATGCCGTTAAATCCAATGCCGCTAGACTGTTAAAATGCATGTTTAATCGTTGTTAATACGTTAGTCCGGTCGTTAAATGGCGTTAACCGAAATATGTTTAATTGTTAAATAATAACGTTAATGGCGTTAAATTGGTAAATATACAAATTGTTAACGACGTTAAACTGTTAAATGGCGTTGGGTAGCAATGGTGTTAAACTAACGGCGTTAAACTATCGTTAAATTAATGCTGGCAAGTAAACTGGTCGCAATGGCGGTAAACTAAATGGCGTTAAACTAAATGGCGTTAAACTACGTTAAATTTATCGTTAATTATCAGCACTAACGTTACAATGGCGTTAAACTAATAAATGCCGTTAGCAATGGTGTTAAATCAACGTTAATGGCGTTAAATCCGTTCAGCACGGCGTTAACTAATAAAGCAATGGCAAAGAACCGTCGTTAACGGCAACTGGTCGTTAAATGGCGTTGACTAACGTTAAATGAAGTTAACCAGCTGAATGGCGCGAACTATCAGCAATGCAGCAGTTAACCAGCTAAAATGGCGTTTAATTAAGGTTAAAGAAGGTGTTAGGCGGCGTTAACCATCAGCAATGTTGTATCACCGTTAAACTCAATTCCAATGCCAACGAACGTTAAATAGCGTTAATTAAATAATGAAAGCAATGCATGTTAAGACAGTAATGCAGCGTTAAATCCGTTAAATGTTTAATTACAGTTAAATGACGTTAAATTGCTGTTGCGTTAACCAGTATCGGCGTTAACCAACGATAAATGGCGTTTAATTAATGTTAAATTTGTTAGTCCAACAACTAATTATCGTTAAACGAAGTTAAATCCACCAAAGAGGCGTAATTAACGTTAAATGAAGGAACCAGCAACGGCGTTAACCAATGGGGTCGGCGTTAAATTACATAGATGGTGTTAACCAACGTTAAATTGCATTAAATCCGACGTTAAACTAATAGCAATGGCGTTAAATCCGTTAAATGTCGCTAGCAGTCGGCGTTAAAGCGGTTAAATGGCGTTAAAATTGGTCAGCAATGGCGTTAACCAACGGGCACGGCGTTAACCAATTTAATGGCAAAAGAACTACGCAATGGCAAATATCAGCAATGGTGTTAAACTAATAAAATGGCAGTTAAACCAACGTTAAATGGCGTTTAATTGTTAATGACGTTAAACTATCAATGAAACCAAACCACAACACAGCAAACGAACTAACGTTAAATATCGTTAAACCAATAAACGGCGTTAAACCAACGTTAAATGGCGTTATTCCACGTTAAACGACGTTAAACAATGTTAAATGGCGTAACTAACAGCAACGACGCTAAACCGCAAATGGCAAAAACTAACGCCAATGGCAAGCACATGTTAAACAACGTTAGTTTAACGTCATTTAACGTTAATTAAACGCCATTTAACGTTAGTTTAACGCCATTAACGTTAGTTTAACGCCATTTAACGTTATTTGGCCATATAACGTTAGTTTAACGCCATTTAACGTTAGCTTAACGTTATTAACTCTAATTAAACGCCATTTAACGTTAGTTTAACGCCATTTAACGTTAGCTTAACGCCATTTAACGCTAGTTTAACGCCATTTAACATATCTAACGTCATTTAACTTAATTAAACGCCATTTAACGTTAGTTTAACGCCATTTAACATTAGTTAACGATATTTAACCCACTAAACGCCATTAACGTTAGTTTAACGGCATTTAACGTTAGTTTAACGCTATTTAACCTTAATTAACGCCATTTAACCTAATTAAACGCCATTAACGTTAGTTTAACGCAACTAACGTTAAATGGCGTTAACCAACGTTAAAATGCCGCAACCACCGTTAAAATGGCGCTAATTAAGGTTAAATATCGTTAAACTAATGTTAAATGGCGTTAAAACTAACGTTAAATGGCGTTTAATTACGTTAAATGGTTAAACCACGTTAAATGGCGTTAAACCAACGTTAAATGGCGTTAACCAATGTTAAATGGCGCCAAAACCAACGTTAAATGGCGTTTAATTAAGGTTAAATAACGTTAAACTAACGTTAAACGGCAAGTAACCAACGAAAATGGCGTTAAACTAACGTTAAATGACGTTAAACCAACGTTAAATGGCGTTAAACTAACGTTAACGGCGTTAAACTAACGTTAAATGGCGTTAAACTATCGTTAAATGCCATTAAACTAACGTTAAATGGCGCAACCAACGTTGTCGGCGTTAAACTAACGTTAAAATGGCGTTTCACTCATGTTGGGGCCAACGCAAACTAACGCAATGGCGTTAAACTAACGTTAAATGCCGTTAAAATTATTAAATGGCATTAAACTAACGTTATTAAATGGCGTTAAATCAACGTTAAATGGCGTTAAACTAACGTTAAAATGGCGTTAACCAACGTTAAATGGCGTTAAACTAACGTTAAATGGCAAGAAATTAACGTTAAATGGTTAAACCAATCGATAATGGCGTTAACCAACGTTGTAATGGCGGCAACCAAAAGTTGAAATATGTATAATCATGTTGTCGACGTTAAACTCAATCGCAATGGCGTTAAACCAACGTTAAATATGCTAACCAACGATAATCATGCTTAATTAACGTTAAATTGGTTAAAACTAACGTTAAATGGTGTTAAACTAACGTTAAAATAGCGTTAAATTAACGTTAAATGAAGTTAAACTAACGCAATGTTAACCAACGATAATGCATGCTTTAATTACGTTAAATTAAGCAACCAATGTTAATGAAGCGTTCAACGTTAAATAGCGTTAAATTAACGTTAAATGTTAAACTAACGATAAAATATGCTAAACTTACGTTAAATGGCGTTAAACCAGTTGCGCTCGGCGTTAATTATGTTAATGACGTTAACCAACGTTAAATGGCGTTAAAGTAACGTAAATGGCGTTAAACCAACGTTAAATGGCGATAAACTAATGTTAAACAGCCAACGAAATGAACCAACAGCAACGCAACCCACGTTAAAAAGAATCGGCGTTATCCGTCAGCGCAACGGCGTTAAACCAACGCAAATATGCTAAACCACGTTAAATGGCGTTAAACCACGTTAAATGGCGTTAAACTATCGTTAAATGGCGTTAAACTAACGTTAAATGGCGTTAAACTAACGTTAAATGCCGTTAAACTAACGTTAAATGACGTTAACCAACGTTAAAATGGCGTTTAATTCATATAACATCGTTAACCCACGTTAAAATGGCGTTAAACCAACGTTAAAATGGCGTTTAATTACGTTAAAACACGTTAAACTAATGTTAAATGGCGTTAAAACTAACGTTGTTTTAAGGCAATTAATGTTAATGGCGTTCAACCAATGTTAAATGGCGTTAAATCCACGTTAAATGGGTTTAACTAACGTTAATGGCGGCGACCATGTTAAATACGTTAACTAACGTTAAATGGCGCAAATTAACGTTAAATTACAAGAATCCAACGTGAAATGACGTTTAATTAAGGTTAAATGACGCTAACCAACGTTAAACTGGCGTTAAAGTAACGCGTAAAATGGCGTTAAATCCAACGTTAAATGGCGTTAAACTAACGTTAAAATGGCGTTAAACTAACGTTAAATGCCGCTAAACTAACGTTAAATGGCGTTTAATTGGCGTTTAAATATCGCTAAACTAATGTTAAATGGCGTTAAACTAACGTTAAATGGCGTTTAATTATGTTAAATGACGTTAACCACGTTAAATGGCAGCAAACCAACGTTAATTGGCGTTAATTAATGTTTACGTTAAACCAACGTTAAATGGCGTTTAATTAAGGCTAAATAACGTTAACCAATCGCTAAATGGTGTTAAACCACTAACGTTAACCGGTGTTAAACTAACGTTAAATGGCGTTAAACTAACGTTAAATGGCGTTAAACTAACGTTAAATGGCGCTAAATCCAACGTTAAATGCCGTTAAACCAACGCCAATGGTGTTTAATTACGTTAATATCGTTAAACCACGTTAAATGGCGTTAAACTAACGTTAAATGGCGTTTAATTACGTTAAATGACGTTAAACTATCGTTAAATGGCGTTAAACCACGTTAAAACGGGCGTTAAACTAAATGGCGTTAAACCAACGTTAAATGATAGCTTAATTCATACAGCCAACGTTAACCAACGTTAAATGGCGTTAAACTAACGGTAAATAGCGTTAAACTAACGTTAAATGACGTTAAACTAACGCGAATGGCGTTAAACTAACGTTAAATGGCGCAACCAACGTTAAATGGCGTTAAACCACGGTAAATGGCGTTAAACTAACGTTAAATGGCGCAACTAACGTTAAATGGCGGTAAACTAACGTTTAATGGTTAAACTAACGTTAAATGAACAATGGTTAAATGGCGTTAAACTAACGTTAAAATGCCGCGAAACGAACGTTAAATGGCGTTAAAATAACGTTACCGGCAGCAACCACCGCAATGGCGTTAAACTAACGTTAAATGGCATTAATAACATTGCGGCATTTAATTAACGTTAAAATGGCGTTAAATTAACGTTAAAATGAAGTTAACCAACGATAAATGGCGTTAACCAACGTTAAAACGGCGTTAAACCAAAGGTCGGCGTTTAATTAATGTTAATGACGTTAAACTACGTTAAATGGCGCAACTAACGTTAAAATGGCGTTAACCAACGGCGAAAATGGCGCGCGCACTAACGCAATTGCTGTTCAACGTTAATGGCGTTAAACTAACGTTAAATGCGTTAAATTAACGTTAAATGCGTTAAACTATCGTTAAATGGGCATTAAACTAACGTTAAAGGGCGATAAACTAACGTTAAATGGCGGTAACCAACGCAAAATGGCGCAACTAACGGTAAATGGCGTTTAAACCAACGTTAAATGGCGTTTAATTAAGGTTAACAACGTTAACGCAACGTTAAATGCCGTTAAACTTAACGTTAAACGGCGTTAAACTAACGTTAAATGGCGTTAAACTAACGTTAAATGGCGTTAAACTAACGTTAAAGAAAACTAAACTAAAGCGGGCGTTAAACTAACGTTAAATGGCGTTAAACCAACGTTAAATGGCGTTAAATTAATGTTAAAATGAAGTTAACCAACGATAAATGGCGTTAAACTAACGATAATGGCGTTTAATTAACGTTATTAAATTAAACAATGTTAAATGGAAGTTAACCAACGTTAAAATAGCGTTAAATTAGTTAAATGCAGAAATTAAACCAACGTTAAAACGGCGTTAAACTAACGATAAATGGCGTTTAATAACGTTAAATTGCTTAAACCAACGTTAACGAAGTTAAAACTTAACGTTAAATAAAGTTAAATTAACGTTAAATGAAGCTAAACTAACGATAAATGGCGTTAAACCACGTTAACGGCGTTAAACCAGTTAAATGGTTAATTATGTTAAATGACGTTAAACTAACGTTAAAATGGCGTTAAAGCAACGTAAAATGGCGAACTAACGTTAAAATGGCGTTAAACTAACGTTAAAGCTGCGTTAAACTAACCTTTAAATGGCGTTAACCAACGTTAAAATGGTTTAATTGCTGCTAACATCGCTAAATCCGTTAAAATGGCGTTAAACCACCAAATGGCGTTTAATTATGCTGGGCCGACGTTAACCAATATTAAATGGCGTTAAACCAACGCAAATGGCGCTAAACCAATATATTGCGCAAACCAACGTTAAATGGCGGTTAATTTAGCGTTAAATAACGTTAACCATCGTTAAAATGGCGCAACCCAACGGTATGTGGAGCGAAACCAATTAACGACGTTAAACCAACGTTAAATGGCGTTAAACTAACGCAACGGCGTTAAACTATCGTTAAAATGGCGTTAACCACGTTAAAATGGCATTAAACTAACGTTAAATGGCGTTAACCAATGTTGCAGTAAACCAATAAATGGCGAACTAACGTTAAATGGCGTTAAAATCAACGCGTTAAATGGCGCTTGTTTGGCGTTACAAATAACGTTAAATGGCGCGAACTAACGTTAATGCCGTTAAACTAACGTTAAATGCCGTTAAACCACGTTAAATGGCGTTAAACTAACGTTAAATGGCGTTAAACCAACGTTAATGGCGTTAAACTAACGTTAAATGGCGTTAAACTATCGTTACGGCGTTAAACCAACGTTAACCGGCGTTAACCAACGTTAATTGCCGTTAAACCAACGGTTAAATGCCGTTAAACTTAACGCCAGTCGGTGTTTAATTCATACAACATCGTTAAACTAATGTTAAATGGCGTTAAACCACTAAATGGCGTTTAATTGCGTTAAAAATGACGTTAAACCATCGTTAAATGGCGTTAACCAACGTTGTTCTAGTTAAACCAATGTTAAATGGCGTTAAATCAACGTTAAAATGGCGCTTAATTAAGGTTAACAACGTTAAAAACAAATAAATCGGCGTTAAACCAACGGTAAATCGGCGTTAAACTAACGTTAAATGGCGTTAAACCACCAATGTCAGCAACTAAACGTTAAATGGCGTTAACCATTTGCAAATGGCATTAAAATCAACGTTAAATGGGCGTTAAACTTAACGTTAAATGGCGGTAAATCAACGTTTAATGGCGTTAAACTAACGCAATGGCGTTAAACAATGGTTAAATGGCGTTAAACTAACGTTAAATTCCGTTAAACTAACGTTAAATGGCGTTAAATAACGTTAAATGGGCGCAACTAACGTTAAAATGGCGTTAACTAACGTTAAATGGCGTTAAACTAACATTATATGGCATTAATTAATGTTAAATGGCGTTAATTAATGTTAAAATGAAGTTAAACCAACGATAAACGGCGTTAAACTAACGTTAAATGGCGTTAAACCAAAGTTAAATGGCGTTTAATTAAGGTTAATGGCCTAAACTAACGCTGTTTGCGCAACTAACGTTAAATGGCGTTAAACTAACGATAAAATGGCGTTTAATTAACGCAATTAAGCAACTAACGTTAAATGGCGTTAAACCAACGTTAAATGGCGTTAAACTAACGTTAAATGGCGTTAAACCACGTTAACGGCATTAAACCAACGTTAAAATGGCTGATAAACTAACGTTAAATGGCGGTAAACCAACGTTAAATGAAGTTATTAAACTAACGGTAAATGGCGTTAAACCAACGTTAAATGGCGTTTAATTCATAAGCGTCGTTAAACCAACGTTAAATGGCGTTAACCAACGCACGCCGTTAAACTAACGTTAAATGGCGTTAAACTAACGTTAAATGGCGCTAAACTAACGTTAAATATCGTTAACCACGTTAAATGGTTAACCAACGTTAAATGGCGTTTAATTAAGGTTAAATGACGTTGCAACCAATGTTGAATGGCGCTGTTCAACGTTAAATGGCGTTAAACCACGTTAAAATGGCGTTAACCAACGTCGAATGGCAAGCCACCATACAAATAACGTTAAACTAACGGTAAATGGCGTTAAACTAACGTTAAATGGCGCTAAATTAGCGTTAAATGACGTTAAACTAACGTTAAATGGCGTTAAGCTAACGTTAAATGGCGTTAAACTAACGTTAAATGTCGTTAAACTAACGCTAAATGGCGTTAAACTAACGTTAAATGAAGTTAAATTAACGTTAAATGAAGTTAAATTAGCGTTAAATGGCGTTAAACTAACGTTAAATGGCGTTAAACTAACGTTAAATGGCGTTAAACTAACGTAAAATGGCGTTAAACTAACGTTAAATGGCGTTAAAGTAACGTTAAATGGCGTTAAACTAACGTTAATTGGCGTTAAACTAACGCTAAATGACGTTTAATTAAGGTTAAATCACGTTAAACTAACGTTAAATGGCGTTAAACTAACGTTAAATGGCGTTAAACTAACGTTAAATGGCGTTAAACTAACGTTAAATGGCGTTAAATTAACGTTAAATGAAGTTAAACTAACGATAAATGGCGTTAAACTATCGTCAAATGGCGTTAAACTAACGTTAATGGCGTTAAACTAGCGTTAAATGGTGTTAAACTAACGTTAAATGGCGTTAAACTAACGTTAAATGGCGTTAAACTAACGTAAAATGGCGTTAAACTAACGTTAAATGGCGTTACACTAACGTTAAATGGCGTTAAATTAACGTTAAATGAAGTTAAACTAACGATAAATGGCGTTAAACTATCGTCAAATGGCGTTAAACTAACGTTAAATGGCGTTAAATTAACGTTAAATAGTGTTAAACTAACGTTAAATGGCGTTAAACTAACGTTAAATACCGATAAATTAACGTAAAATGTCGTTTAACTAACGGTAAATGCCGTTAAACTGAAGTTAAATGGCGTTTAATTAAGGTTAAATGACGTCAAACTAACGTTAAATGACATTAAACTAACGGTAAATGGCGTTTAATTAACGTTAAGTGGCGTTAAACTAACGTTAAATGGCGTTAAACTAACGTTAAATGGCGTTAAACTAACGTTAAATGGCGTTAAACTAACGTTAAATGGCGTTAAACTAACGTTAATGGCGTTAAACTAACGTTAAATGGTGTTAAACTAACGTTAAATTGCGTTTAATTAGGGTTAAATAACGTTAAACTAACGTTAAATGGCGTTAAACTAACGTTAATGGCTTTAAACTAGCGTTAAATGGTGTTAAACTAACGTTAAATGGCGTTAAACTAACGTTAAATGGCGTTAAACTAACGTAAAATGGCGTTAAACTAACGTTAAATGGCGTTAAACTAACGTTAAATGGCGTTAAACTAACGTTAAATTGCGTTTAATTAGGGTTAAATAACGTTAAACTAACGTTAAATGGCGTTAAACTAACGTTAAATGGCGTTAAACTAACGTTAAATGGCGTTAAATTAACGTTAAATGACGTTAAACTAACGTTAAATGGCGCTAAACTAACGCTAAATACCGTTAAATTAACGTTAAATGACGTTTAACTAACGTTAAATGGCGTTAAGCTAACGTTAAATGGCGTTAAACAGACGTTAAATGGCGTTTAATTAAGGTTAAATGACGTTAAACTAACGTTAAATGGCATTAAATTAACGTTAAATGGCATTAAACTAACGGTAAATGGCGTTAAACTAACGTTAAATGGCGCTAAACTAACGTTAAATGGCGCTAAATTAGCGTTAAATGACGTTAAACTAACGTTAAAGGGCGTTAAGCTAACGTTAAATGGCGTTAAACTAACGTTAAATGTCGTTAAACTAACGCTAAATGGCGTTAAACTAACGTGAAAAGTTAAATTAACGTTAAATGAAGTTAAATTAGCGTTAAATGGCGTTAAACTAACGTTAAATGGCGTTAAACTAACGTTAAATGGCGTTAAACTAACGTAAAATGGCGTTAAACTAACGTTAAATGGCGTTAAAGTAACGTTAAATGGCGTTAAACTAACGTTAATTGGCGTTAAACTAACGTTAAATGACGTTTAATTAAGGTTAAATCACGTTAAACTAACGTTAAATGGCGTTAAACTAACGTTAAATGGCGTTAAACTAACGTTAAATGACGTTTAATTAAGGTTAAATAACGTTAAACTAACGTTAAATGGCGTTAAAGTAACGTAAAATGGCGTTAAACTAACGTTAAATGGCGTTAAACTAACGTTAAATGGCGTTAAACTAACGTTAAATGGCGTTAAACTAACGTTAAATGCCGTTAAACTAACGTTAAATGCCGTTATACTAACATTAAATGGCGTTAAACTAACGTTAAATGGCGTTAAACTAACGTTAAATGGCGTTAAACTAACGTTAAATGGCGTTAAACTAACGTTAAATGGCGTTAAACTAACGTTATATGGCGTTAAATTAACGTTAAATGAAGTTAAACTAACGATAAATGGCGTTAAACTAACGTTAAATGGCGTTAAACTAAAGTTAAATGGCGTTTAATTAAGGTTAAATGATGTTAAACTAACGTTAAATGGCGTTAAACTAACGTTAAATGGCGTTAAACTAACGATAAATGGCGTTTAATTAACGTTAAATTAAGTTAAACTAACGTTAAATGGCGTTAAACTAGCGATAAATGGCGTTTAATTAACGTTAAATTACGTTAAACTAACGTTAAATGAAGTTAAACTAACGTTAAATAGCGTTAAATTAACGTTAAATGAAGTTAAACTAACGTTAAATGGCGTTAAACTAACGTTAAATAGCGTCAAATTAACGTTAAATGACGTTTAACTAACGTTAATTAGCGTTAAACTAACGTAAAATGGCGTTAAACTAACGATAAATGGCGTTAAACTAACGTAAAATGGCGTTAAACTAACGTTAAATGGAGTTTAATTAAGGTTAAATAACGTTAAACTAACGTGAAATGGCATTAAACTAACGGTAAATGGCGTTAAATTAAGGTTAGATGGCGTTAAACTAACGTTAAATTGCATTAAACTAACGTTAAATGACGTTAAACTAACGTTAAATGGCGTTAAACTAACGTTAAATGGCTTTAAACTAACGTAAAATGGCGTTTAATTAAGGTTAGATGGCGTTAAACTAATGCTAAATGGCGTTTAATTAAGGTTAAATGATGTTAAAGTAATGTTAAATGGCGTTAAACTAACGTTAAATGGCGTTAAACTAACGTTAAATGGCGTTTAATTAAGGTTAAATGACGTTAAACTAACGTTAAATGGCGTTAAAGTAACGTAAAATGGCGTTAAACTAACGTCAAATGGCGTTAAACTAACGTTAAATGGCGTTAAACTAACGTTAAATAGCGTTTAATTAAGGTTAAATATCGTTAAACTAATGTTAAATGGCGTTAAACTAACGTTATTAGCGTTTTAATTAAGGTTAAGTAAACGTTAAACTAATGTTAAATGGCGTTAAACTAACGTTAAATGGCGTTAAACTAATGTTAAATGGTGTTAAACTAACGTGAAATGGCGTTAAACTAACGGTAAATGGCGTTAAACTAACGTTAAATGACGTTAAACTAACGTTAAATGGCGTTAGACTAACGTTAAATGGCGTTAAACTAACGTTAAATGGCGTTAAACTATCGTTAAATGGCATTAAACTAACGTTAAATGGCGTTTAATTAAGGTTAAATGACAAACTAATGTTAAATGGCGTTAAACTAACGTTAATTGGCGTTAAATTAATGTTTAATGGCGTTAAACTAACGTTAAATGGCGTTTAATTAAGGCTAAATAACGTTAAACTAACGTTAAATGGCGTTAAACTAACGTTAAATGGCGTTAAACTAACGTTAAATGACGTTTAATTCAGGTTAAATGACGTTAAACTAACGTTAAGTGGCGTTAAAGTAACGTAAAATGGCGTTAAACTAACGTTAAATGGCGTTAAACTAACGTTAAATGGCGTTAAATTAACGTTAAATGGCGTTAAACTAACGTTAAATGCCGTTAAACTAACGTTAAATGCCGCTTAATTAAGGTTAAATATCGTTAAACTAATGTTAAATGGCGTTAAACTAACGTTAAATGGCGTTTAATTAAGGTTAAATGACGTTAAACTAATGTTAAATGGCGTTAAACTAACGTTAATTGGCGTTAAATTAATGTTTAATGGAGTTAAACTAACGTTAAATGGAGTTTAATTAAGGCTAAATACCGTTAAACTAACGTTAAATGGCGCTAAACAAACGTTAAATGGCGTTAAACTAACGTTAAATGCCGTTAAACTAACGTTAAATGGCGTTTAATTAAGGTTAAATATCGTTAAACTAATGTTAAATGGCGTTAAACTAACGTTAAATGGCGTTTAATTAAGATTAAATGGCGTTAAACTAACGTTAAATGGCGTATAATTAAGGTTAAATAACGTTAAACTAACGGTAAATGGCGTTAAACTAACGTTAAATGACGTTAAACTAACGTTAAATGGCGTTCAACTAACGTTAAATGGCGTTAAACTAACGTTAAATGGCGTTAAACTATCGTTAAATGGCATTAAACTAACGTTAAATGGCGGTAAACTAACGTTAAATGACGTTTAATTAAGGTTAAATGACGTTAAACTAACGTTAAATGGCGTTAAAGTAACGTAAAATGGCGTTAAACTAACGTTAAATGCCGTTAAACTAACGTTAAATGCCGTTAAACTAACGTTAAATGGCGTTAAACTAACGTTAAATGCCGTTAAACTAACGTTAAAATGGCGTTTAATTAAGGTTAAATGGCGTTTAATTAAGGTTAAATATCGTTAAACTAATGTTAAATGGCGTTAAACTAACGTAAATGGCGTTTAATTAAGGTTAAATGACGTTAAACTAATGTTAAATGGCGTTAAACCAACGTTAATGGGCGAAATTAATGTTTAATGGCGTTAAACTAACGTTAAATTGGCGTTTAATTATGGCTAAATAACGTTAAACTAACGTTAAATGGCGTTAAACTAACGTTAAATGGCGTTAAACTAACGAAATGGCGTTAAACTAACGTTAAATGCCGTTAAACCAACGTTAAAATGGCGTTTAATTAAGGTTAAATATCGTTAAACTAATGTTAAATGGCGTTAAACTAACGTTAAATGGCGTTTAATTGGTTAAATGACATTAAACTAATGTTAAATGGCGTTAAACTAACGTTAAAATGGCGTTAAACTAATGTTAAATGGCGTTCAACGTTAAATGGCGTTTAATTAAGGTTAAATAACGTTAAACTAACGTTAAATGGCGTTAAACTAACGTAAATGGCGTTAACCAAACGTTAAATGACGTTAAACTAACGTTAAATGGCGTTAAACTAACGTATAATGGCGTTAAACTAACGTTAAATGGCGTTAAACTATCGTTAAATGGCATTAAACTAACGTTAATTGGCGTTAAACTAACGAAAATGGCGTTAAACCAACGATAAATGGCGTTAAACTAACGTAAATGGCGTTAAACCAACGTTAAATGGAGTTTAATTATGTTAATAACGTTAAACTAACGTGTGGCATTAAACTAACGGTAAATGGCGTTAAATTAAGGTTAGATGGCGTTAAACTAACGTTAAATTGCATTAAACTAACGTTAAATGACGTTAAACTAACGTTAAATGGCGTTAAACTAACGTTAAATGGCGTTAAACTAACGTTAAATGGCGTTTAATTAAGGTTAGATGGCGTTAAACTAACGCTAAATGGCGTTTAATTAGGTTAAATGATGTTAAAGTAATGTTAAATGGCGTTAAACTAACGAAATGGCGTTTAATTAAGGTTAAATAACGTTAAATCAACGTTAAAATGGCGTTAAACTAACGGTAAATGGCGTTAAAGTTAAATGGCGTTAACTAACGTTAAATGGCGTTAAACTAACGATAAATGGCGTTTAATTAGCGTTAAATTAAGTTAAACTAACGTTAAATGGCGTTAAAGTAACGTAAAAGGGCGTTAAACTAACGTTAAATGGCGTTAAACTTGCATTAAATGGCGTTAAACTAACGTTAAATGGCGTTAAACTAACGTTAAATGCCGTTAAACTAACGTTAAATGGCGTTTAATTAAGGTTAAATATCGTTAAACTAATGTTAAATGGCGTTAAACTAACGTTAAATGGCGTTTAATTAAGGTTAAATGACGTTAAACTAATGTTAAATGGCGTTAAACTAACGTTAATTGGCGTTAAATTAATGTTTAATGGCGTTAAACTAACGTTAAATGGCGTTTAATTAAGGCTAAATAACGTTAAACTAACGTTAAATGGCGTTAAACTAACGTTAAATGGCGTTAAACTAACGTT
Organism: Homarus americanus; assembly: GCF_018991925.1. NCBI lineage: Eukaryota > Metazoa > Arthropoda > Malacostraca > Decapoda > Nephropidae > Homarus > Homarus americanus. The sequence goes on from NW_024747212.1 coordinate 14,121, forward strand.
AAATGGCGTTAAACTATCGTTAAATGCCGTTAAACAAACGTTAAATGGCGTTTAATTAAGGTTAAATATCGTTAAACTAATGTTAAATGGCGTTAAACTAACGTTAAATGGCGTTTAATTAAGGTTAAATGACGTTAAACTAATGTTAAATGGCGTTAAACTAACGTTAAATGGCGTTAAACTAATGTTAAATGGCGTTAAACGAACGTTAAATGGCGTTTAATTAAGGTTAAATAACGTTAAACTAACGTTAAATGGCGTTAAACTAACGGTAAATGGCGTTAAACTAACGTTAAATGGCGTTAAACTAACGGTAAATGACGTTAAACTAACGTGAAATGGCGTTAAACTAACGTTAAATGGCGTTAAACTAACGTTAAATGGCGTTAAACTAACGTTAAATGGCGTTAAACTAACGTTAAATGGCGTTTAATTAAGGTTAAATGACGTTAAACTAACGTTAAATGGCGTTAAACAAACGTTAAATGGCGTTTAATTAAGGTTAAATGACGTTAAACTAACGTTAAATGGCATTAAACTAACGTAAAATGGCGTTAAACTAACGTTAAATGGCGTTAAACTAACGTTAAATGGCGTTAAACTAACGTTAAATGGCGTTTAATTAAGGTTAAATAAAGTGAAGCTAACGTTAAATGGCGTTAAATTAACGTTAAATGAAGTTAAACTAACGTTTAATTAAGGTTAAATAACGTTAAATGGCGTTAAACTAACGTTAAATGCCGTTAAACTAACGTTAAATACCGTTAAACTAACGTTAAATGGCGTTAAACTAACGTTAAATGGCGTTAAACTAACGTTAAATGCCGTTAAACTAACGTTAAATGCCGTTAAACTAACGTTAAATGGCGTTAATTAAGGTTAAATAAGTTAAACTAATGTTAAATGGCGTTAACTAACGTTAAATGGCGTTTAATTAACGTTAAATGGCGTTAAACTAACGTTAAATGGCGTTAAACTAACGTTAAATGGCGTTAAACTAACGTTAAATAGCGTTAAATTAACGTTAAATGAAGCTAAACTAACGATAAATGGCGTTAAACTTACGTTAAATGGCGTTAAACTAAATTTAAATGGCGTTTAATTAAGGTTAAATGACGTTAAACTAACGTTAAATGGCGTTAAACTAACGTTAAATGGCGTTAAACTAACGATAAATGGCGTTTAATTAACGTTAAATGAAGTTAAACTAACGTTAAATGAAGTTAAACTAACGTTAAATAGCGCTAAATTAACGTTAAATGAAGTTAAACTAACGTTAAATAAAGTTAAACTAACGTTAAATAGCGTTAAATTAACGTTAAATGAAGTTAAACTAACGTTAAATGGCGTTAAACTAACGTTAAATAGCATTAAATTAACGTTAAATGACGTTTAACTAACGTTAATTGGCGTTAAACTAACGTAAAATGGCGTTAATCTAACGATAAATGGCGTTAAACTAACGTAAAATGGCGTTAAACTAACGTTAAATGGAGTTCAATTAAGGTTAAATAACGTTAAACTAACGTGAAATGGCATTAAACTAACGGTAAATGGAGTTAAATTAAGGTTAGATGGCGTTAAACTAATGTTAAATGGCGTTAAACTAACGTTAAATGGCGTTAAACTAACGTTAAATGGCGTTTAATTAAAGTTAGATGGCGTTAAACTAACGCTAAATGGCGTTTAATTAAGGTTAAATGATGTTAAAGTAATGTTAAATGGCGTTAAACTAACGTTAAATGGCGTTAAACTAACGTTAAGTGGCGTTTAATTAAGGTTAAATGACGTTAAACTAACGTTAAATGGCGTTAAAGTAACGTAAAATGGCGTTAAACTAACGTTAAATGGCGTTAAACTAACGTTAAATGGCGTTAAACTAACCTTTAAATGGCGTTAACTAACGTTAAATGGCGTTTAATTAAGGTTAAATATCGTTAAACTAATGTTAAATGGCGTTAAACTAACGTTAAATGGCGTTTAATTAAGGTTAAATGACGTTAAACTAATGTTAAATGGCGTTAAACTAACGTTAAATGGCGTTAAACTATCGTTAAATGGCATTAAACTAACGTTAAACGGCGTTAAACTAACGTTAAATGGCGGTAAACTAATGTTAAATGGCGTTAAACTAACGTTAACGCGTTTAATTAAGGTTAAATAACGTTAAACTAACGTTAAATGGCGTTAAACTAACGGTATGGAGTTAAACTAACGTTAAATGGCGTTAAACTAACGTTAAATGGCGTTAAACTAACGTTAAATGGCGTTAAACTATCGTTAAAATGGCGTTAAACTATCGTTAAATGGCATTAAACTAACGTTAAATGGCGTTCAACGTTAAATGGCGGTAAACTAACGTTAAATGGCGTTAAACTAACGTTAAATGGCGTTAAACTAACGTTAAATGGCGTTAAACTAACGTTAAATGGCGTTTAATTAAGGTTAAATAACGTTAAACTAAATTTAAATGGCGTTAAACTAACGGTAAATGGAGTTAAACTAACGTTAAAATGACGTTAAACCAATCGAAATGGCTTAAACCAACGTTAAATGGCGTTTAATTAAGGTTAAATAACGTTAAACTAACGTTAAATGGCGTTAAACCAACGTTAAATGGCGTTAAACTAACGTTAAATGGCGTTAAACTAACGTTAGGCGTTAAACCAACGTTAAATGACGCTAAAGCGTTAATGACGTTAAACTAACGTTAAATGGCGTTAAAGTAACGTAAAATGGCGTTAAACTAACGTTAAATGGCGTTAAACTAACGTTAAATGCCGTTAAACTAACGTTAAATGGCGTTAAACTAACGTTAAATGCCGTTAAACTAACGTTAAATGGCGTTTTTAAGCGTTAAATATCGTTAAACTAATGTTAAAATGGCGTTAAACTAACGTTAAATGGCGTTTAATTACGTTAAATGACGTTAAACTAATGTTAAATGGCGTTAAACTAACGTTAATTGGCGTTAAATTAATGTTTAATGGCGTTAAACTAACGTTATATGGCGTTAATATACAATAACGTTAAACTAACGTTAAATGGCGTTAAACTAACGTTAAATGGCGTTAAACTAACGTTAAATGCCGTTAAACTAACGTTAAATGGCGTTTAATTACGTTAAATATCGTTAAACTAATGTTAAATGGCGTTAACTAACGTTAAATGGTGTTTAATTATTAAATGATGTTAAACTAATGTTAAATGGCGTTAAACTAACGTTAAAATGGCGTTAAACTAATGTTAAATGGTATTAAACTAACGTTAAATGGCGTTAATGTTGTAAATAACGTTAACCAACGTTAAATGGCGTTAAACTAACGTTAAATGGCGTTAAACTAACGGTAAATGGCGTTAAACTAACGTTAAATGACGCAAACTAACGTTAAAATGGCGTTAAACTAACGTAAATGGCGTTAAACTAACGTTAAATGGCGCAAACTAACGTTAATGGCGTTAAACTAACGTTAAATGCCGTTAAACCAACGTTAAATGCCGTTAAACTAACGTTAAAATGGCGTTTAACCAAGGTTAAATATCGTTAAACTAATGTTAAATGGCGTTAAACCAACGTTAAATGGCGTTTAATTAAGTTAATGACGTTAAACTAATGTTAAATGGCGTTAAACTAACGTTAAATGGCGTTAAACCACGTTAAATGGCGTTAAACCAACGTTAAATGGCGTTTAATTACGTTAAATAACGTTAAACTAACGTTAAATGGCGTTAAACTAACGTTAAATGCCGTTAAACTAACGTTAAATGGCGTAAACCAACGTTAAATGGCGTTAAACTAACGTTTAACGCGTTAAACTAACGTTAAAATGCGTTAAACTAACGTTAAATGGCGTTAAATTAACGTTAAAATGACGTTAAACTAACGATAAATGGCGTTAAACTAACGTTAAATGCACGTTAAACCAACGTTAAATGGCGTTTAATTAACGTTAAATGCCGTTAAACCAACGTTAAAATGGCGTTAAACCTATCGTTAAGTCCACGTTAAATGGCGCAACCACCCGTTAAAATGGCGCTTAATTAAGGTTAAATGACGTTAAACTACCGGTTAAATGGCGTTAAACTAACGTTAATTTATGCTTAAATGCATCGTTTACGGCGTTAAACTAACGTTAAATGGCGTTTAATTGGCGCTGGGCCAACGTTAAACCACCAATGGCGTTAAACTAACGGTAAATGGTTAAACCATCGTTAAATGACGTTAAACTAACGTTAAATGGCGTTAAACTAACGTAAATGGCGTTAAACCAACGTTAAATGGCGTTAAACCATCGTTAAATGGCATTAAACTAACGTTTAAATGGCGTTAAACTAACGTTAAATGGCGGTAAACTAACGTTAAATGGCGCAACTAACGTTAAATGGCGTTAAACTAACGTTAAAATGGCGTTTAATTACGTTAAATAACGTTAAACTAACGTTAAATGGCGTTAAATCAACGTTAAATGCCGTTAAACTAACGTTAAATGGCGTTAAACTAACGTTAAATGGCGTTAAACTAACGTTAAATGGCGTTAAACTAACGTTAAATGGCGTTAAACCAACGTTAAATGGGCGTTAAATTAACGTTGTACCAAGCTAAACTAACGATAGGCGCAACCAAATGTTAAATGGCGTTAAACTAAAGTTAAATGGCGTTTAATTAAGGTTACCGACGTTAAACTAACGTTAAATGGCGTTTAATTAACGTTAAATTGCTAAACTAACGTTAAATGAAGCGAACCTAACGTTAAATAGCGTTAAATTAACGTTAAAATGAAGCGTTCCAACGATAAATGGCGTTAAAACTTACGTTAAACATATTAAACTAAAGTTAAAAAGCGTTTAATTAAGGTTAATGACGTTAAACTAACGTTAAATGGCTTAAAGTAACGTAAACGGCGTTAAAACTAACGTTAAATGGCGCAAACTGGTTAAATGGCGTTAAACTAACTCAAATGGCGTTAAACTAACGTTAAATGAAGCGTTTTGAATGTTAAATAACGTTAAATGCATCGTTAAATGACGCGCAAACTAACGGTAAATGGAGCAAAACTAACGTTAAATGATGCCAGTCTTAACGTTAAATGGCGTTAAACTAACGTTAAAAATGGCGTTAAACTATCCTTAAATGGCGTTAAATCATCGTTAAAATGGCATTAAACCAACGTTAAATGGCGTTAAACTAACGTTAAATGGCGGTAAACTAACGCGTTAAATGGCGTTAACGTTAAATGGCGTTAAACTAACGTTAAAATGGCGTTTAATTAAGGTTAATAACAACCAACGTTAAATGGCGCTAACCAACGTTAAATGCCGCAACCAACGTTAAATGCCGTTAACCTCAACGTTAAATGCCGTTAAACTAACGTTAAAATGGCGTTAAACTAACGTTAAATGGCGTTAAATTACTAAATGGCGTTAAACTAACGTTAAAATGGCGTTAAACTATCGTTGTGGCATTAAACCAACGCAGTCGTTAAACCAACGTTAAATGGCGTTTAATTGCTGCTAAATACCGTTAAACCAATGTTAATGGCGTTAAACCAACGTTAATGGCGTTTAATTAAGGTTAAATGACGTTAAACTAATGTTAAATGGCGTTAAACCAACGTTAAAATGGCCACAGATCCATCACAACCACCACCGCAAACTGCGCCACAACCACAGCACCACCGGAGCCACTTCGACTCCCCACTACAGCCACTGCCCCAACACAGCCACTGCCCTACCACAACCACCGACCCACCACCACCACTGCCCCACCACCATTACAGGGCAACGGCTCACCCACTGCTCCGCCGCCCTCACCACCCACTACTGCTCCGTCACTGACCTGTACCACCACTGTCCCACCACAACCGCCGCCACACCACTACCCCACCAGAACCACTGACCGCCACCACCACTCGCAAACGCGCCACCACCACACACAGCCCCACCACAGCCACTGCCCCAATTCCCCACTGCAGCAACTGCACCACCACCACAGCCCCACCACTGCAACTGCAGGACACTGACTCCTTTCTTTAGGCACGGTAACAGCCTCTTATGACCAAAAACAGCACTATGCGTTTGAACAGACGTTTAAAACAATAAAATTGGTACAAACAAGTTCAACGAACTCATAGCAAATAGCAACCGGATGGTTGGCCAAAAACCTTGGACTGACAACTTGGCAGAGACACACGTTTGGCACAGCAGCATGGGTCCATGGATGGTGCAGTCATGGGTTAGTGGGACTGGATACCAAGTCCGTGCCCCCACCACAGCCACTGAGCCGCCACGTGGCGTTAAACTAATTCAAATAGCGTTAAACCAACACAAGAACGATAAATGTTTTTTCAGGAGGCGTTAAACGCGACTATCCACAGGAGAGAGGTGTAGGTCCAGCATCCAGGGTGAACAAGACCACACAGGAGGGAGGGCGTGGGTCAACATCCAGAAGATTGAACAGACGACACAGCAGGGGAGGGGGTGTAGGTCAGCATCAGGGAGAACAAGACCACACAGGAGGAGGGCGTAGGTCAGCATCAGGGTGAACAAGACGACACAGGAGGGAGGGCGTGATCTGGGAGGGTGTGGGTCCTTATCAAGAGGAATGAACAAGACCCACACAGGAGGGAGGGCATGGGTCAGCATCAGGGTGAACAAGACCACACAGGAGGGAGGGCGTGGGTCAGCATCCAGGATGAGGAACCAAGGGGAGCCACACAGGAGGGAGGAGGTGTAGGTCCAGCATCAGGGAGAACAAGACCACGCAGGAGGGCGTAGGTCCAGCATCAGGGGTGAACAAAGACGGTGACTTACAGGAGGGAGGGCGTAGGTCCAGCATCGGGGTGAACAAGGGGCGGCTTTTGGGAGGAGGTGTAGGTCCAGCATCAGGGAGAACAAGACCACACACACAGGAGAGGGAGGTGGGTCGCATCCCAGGAGAACAAGACCACACAGGAGGAGTGTGTGAGTCTATCAGGTGAACAGACCACACAGGGAGGAGAGGAGGGCGTAGGTCAGCATCAGGGTGAGACAAGACCACACAGGAGGGGGAGGTGTAGGTTCATCTCAGGAGAACAAGACCCTGGGAGGGAGGTGGGGTCAGCATCAGGGAGAACAAGGAGGCTGACACAGGAGGGAGGTTGGCCAAGTCCAGCATCAGGGTGAATTAGGGCCACAGGAGGGAGGGTGTGGGTCCAGCATCAGGGGTGAACAAAGACCACACAAGAGGGAGGGGTGTGGGTCCAGCATCAGGGGAGAACAAGACCACACAGGGGAGGGGGGAGGGTGTAGGTCAGCATCAGGAGTGAACAAGACCACTGGGAGAGGGAGGGTGTGGAGTCCGGCATCAGTGTGAACAAGACCACACAGGAGAGGAGGTGTAGGTCAGCATCAGGGAGAACAAGACCACACAGGGAGGGGGTGTAGGTCAGCATCAGGGAGAACAAGAGACCACACAGGAGGGAGGGTGTGGGTCAGCATCAGGGAGAACAGGAACACACAGGAGGGAGACACATAGCTCCAGCAGGAGGAGAACAAAGACCCACAGGAGGGAGGTGTGCGGTCAGCATCAAGGGAAGAACAAGACCACACACAGGAGGAGGGTGTGGGTCCAGCATCAGGGTGAACAAGACCACACAGGAGGGAGGGTGTGGGTCAACATCAGGGTGAACAAGACCACACAGGAGAGGGCGTAGGTCCAGCATCAGGTGAGGAACAAGACCCACGGGAGGGGGTGGCCAGAAATCCATCGGGGAGCAGAGTCACGGGAGGGAGGGATGTGGGTCCAGCATCAGGAGAACAAGACCACACACAGGATGGGGGTGTGGAAGGTCAGCATCAAGGAAGAACTCAGGGCAAGCCTGGGAGGGAGGGTGTAGGTCAACATCAGGAGTGAACAAGACCACACAGGAGGGAGGGTGTAGGTCAACATCCAGGGAGAACAAGACCACACAGGAGGGAGGGCGTAGGTCAGCATCAGGGAGAACAAGACCACACACAGGAGGGAGGGTTTAGAGTCAAAGCATCAGGAGAACAAGACCACACAGGAGGGAGGGGTGTGGGTCCAGCATCCAGGGTGAACAAGACCACACAGGGAGGGAGGTGTAGGTCCAGCATCAGGTGAACAAGACCACGGGAGGGAGGGCGTAGGTCCAGCATCAGGAGAACAAGACGGCACAGGAGGGGAGGTGTAGGTCCAGCATCGAGTGGGGCAGACACAGGAGGAGGGGGTGTGGAATTGCATCAGGGTGAACAAGACCACACAGGAGGGTGTAGGTCCAGCATCAGGAGAACAAGACCACACAGGAGGAGGGTGTGGGTTCAGCGCCGAGGAGAACAAGACCACAGGAGGAGAGGGAGGTGTAGGTCCAGCGCTTTATCAGGAGTGAACAAGATACAGGGAGGAGGCAGCCATGCTTCT
>NW_024747213.1:0-16692 GCF_018991925.1 Homarus americanus
GTGTTTGTGCTACGTCATCTGGCCCATTGATTTTCCTGCCGTTTACTAGTGGGTGATCGAAGGGGGGTTTTGCTGTTCCTCTCAGCTTGGCGATCCTTTGCCAAAATTCTCGGGGGTTACTGTATGTGTTCTGTGTTCCTGGGCAGCCTCTACGAGTTTTGCCCAGTGAACGTCATGGTCTTGTCGGAGGCTGTGGATGATGTGTGTTCTTAGTGTGGAGATGTCTGCGTAAACTGGTGCTAGGTTAAGTTTTATTAGTTCGAATCGTGACCTGTAGCAGTGAAGTAGGCGTTGAGTTCTTATGGAGGGTGTGAAGGAGTATTTTCTCTTGAACCGGTGTTTAGGAATGTGGGTATCTGCTATGGCGGTGATAATGTTGAAGAGGTGTGTCCAGGTTTCCTCAATCATCCTAGTGGGTTGGTGTTCGAGGTTGAGTGTGTATTGTTGTTCAGAGAGTGTGGTTTGGAAGGCATCCCAATCTCCGTGTTGATACTGGTATTGAGGTGTGGGTGTTGGGAGGAGGATGGGATTGTTGGAGAGGTGAAGAGTGATGGGTATGTGGTCTGAGCCTGATAGGGGGCCGGTAGTGATGTAGTGTTAGAATTGGAGGGCAGGAGTGTTAGTGATGACGATGTCTGGTGTGCCTTTGCCGTGAGCAGCGTAGAATGTGGGGAAGAAAGGTCCAATGTGGTGAAGGTTTTTGTGAGTGACCAGAGTGTGTAGTTGTTGGGCATGGGGGTCGATGCGGTTGTGTTGGGATGCGGTGTGGTGCGCATTGAGGTCGGCCATTAGTATTACAGGTAGGTGTGTGGTGTTAAAGATGGAGTTTAGGTCTGTGAAGGGAATAAAAGTGTTTGGTCTTGAGTATGTTGTGCAGATGATTATCTGTCCGTGTTGAGTGTAGATCTTGGCAGCCATGAAGTGTTTGATGGAGGATCTGATGAGGATTGCAACGCCCTCGTGTAGTTCGTGGGGTGATTGTCTGCTTGTGTAGCTGAAGTGCTTGATTTTGGTGCTTGTGTAGATTGAGTTGAGGAGAATGTGTGGGTTGTGCTCTTATAGGAGGAGAGAGATGGCGTGTCTGTTTGAATGATATGCTCTACAGTTGAATTGCATAATGGTGATCATGTTGGTATGGATGTGTTTAGTTTCCTCTTGGTTACTTATGAGATTGAAATTCTGGGGTGCAGGGATGAGATCTAAATTGTCGAGTGACTGTGAGCGTGGTCTGTGTGTGGTATATGTAGGTGAGGGATGGGCGGTTACGTGACTGTGTGTGGGGGAGTTGGGGGGGAGAGGGGAGTGTGCTAGGTTCGTGTCGGGGTTGTTTCCCGTTTCCTTTAAGGTAGTGCCGAATAGATCTACTTTGATTATAGATTTTGTTGGATGTGTGTATTGTATAATTCTTTTGCTGTCAGGTGTGTAGGGAGAAAGGGGGGAGGTGTTCTTCCTCTTTGATCTAGGGGTCTTAACTACTAGTTCTGTGGGGGGATGGGCTGCCATTTTCGTTTTGGGTGTTTGAGGTGTTCGGGGAGGATTGATTTTGGTCTGGGTGTTTGTGGTCCGGGAGTTCATGGTAGTCGTGTGAGAGAAGTCAGGTGTAGGCAAGGTCGAGAAGGAGGGGCCGGGAGGTTTTGGACTGATTACTCTGGAGGGTGAGGTGGGCACTTAGCAGAGAGTGGGCGAGGAGGGAAGTGCAGTGGTTTCTCTGGGGGTGGGGGGGCATGTTGGTCCGGTCGGTGATGGGGGCAGTGGGGAAGATGAGGAGGTCAGGACCGGTTCTGGGGAAGGAATCAAGAATGTGTATGGTAGGGAGGCCGTTCGCCTTCAAGCCATCAGTGCCAGTTTCAGAAAAAGAGTGACCTGTTTCCGTTGCTTAGGGTATGTGCCAAAAGTATGATGGTGGTGATTTTTGCTTCAGTGTTGGGGGAGGGTGGGGGGGCGGTCAGGTTGTTGGTCCCGCAAGTGCAGGTGGGGAGGGTCGTGGGAGTAGGGAGTGAGTGGTGGGGAGGTGGAGGTGGTGCTGTGGGAGGTGCTGTGGGAGGTGAGGGTAGGCGGGGAGGGAGTGGTGTTGTGCTGTTGTCGAGTCTGATTTTGCACTTGTTGCTGATGGCAGAGTGAGGGCCTTTACAGTTGCAGCATTTTGTTACAGTGGCAGTGCAGTTTCGGTAGGAGTGGCCTTGATTGACACATTTTGAGCAAGTTTGTGTGTTACTGCAACGGTTGGTGTTGTGTCCGAATTTGTAGCAATTAAAACATTGGTGAACTTGTATGTAGTGTTGGAACTCAATGTCTCGTGAGGGGATGATGTTGTTGCCGATTTTTATGCCGTTAGATTTTAATTTGATGGCGTCTGTTTGTGTAGCTGTGGTGATTTTTAACATGGGGAGAGTTCCCATCCGGGCTGCTGATGTCATTTGGTTGGTGTTGTGTGAGTTGAGCTCATTCAGTAGGTTAGGGTTGTCAAGAATAGAAGGGAAGACTTTCCTGCATATGAGGGTGCATTTTGCACGGTACTCAGGTGAACTGAGGACCGTTAAGCCATTGTCTTTCAATTTTTGGTTCACTGCTGGGGAGTGGAACTGGTCGGCGTCTTCGTCGGTCTGTACAAATTTTTTGATGATATCGTCATTGGTGAAGGAACGGATTTGGAAGATCAAGGTCAGCTGAAAAATGAGTGAGGCGAGGTCTGAGCATAGTTGGATGGTGCGGTCCACTTTAATTTTTATTGAAGGCATGTTTACTGAATTAATTTTGGAGATTTATGGAGATCTCCCCTAACAATGTCCCTGATTCCTGCGCCCCTCACGTAGGGGAGACCCTGCACTATCACAGAGGTACCCAGGTGAATCGGCAGGCTGTGCTGACCCTCCACCCTTCACACTAACACGCACTAGCGAGGTGTGGGGACAGAGGGCGTTTCCAGACGAATACTCCCCTGTACGTCAGCTGACAGGGGAATAGGTTCTTCACGGCACGGAAGAGAAGAATTAGAGTGGTAGAAAAAGGTCTGAAAACTCACTGATGACTCTCTCTTCACACCAAGCCCCTCAGCAGCATTTGGGGTTCCTAAGGGAGGTCCGATACTGTAGGAGAGGCTCAATGTGTCGATCGAATCAACAGATTTGTCAGTTGGAGAATTGAAGTCAGGTGCTTCTGTTTTCCAGAGTAGACATAACTAAGTTTAAGAAAATCAGAACTGGATTAAAGGAGGAAAGGAATAGACACTCGCCAGGAGATACACGAGCCAGCAAACACCCTACACCAAGTTCTCGGGATCCACGACTATTCACAACAAATTATTAAAGGTAATTCAACACAACGTCCTTGCCTGGACTCTGGCGAGGAAAACAGAACTTACTTACATATACAGCACAATAGACCCAGACATCATCCTTATCAACGCACATGGTCGGAAAAACAGTGACAAAATCAAGATCTTTAACTACCATGTACATCAAATGAACATACACGACAAACCACATGACGGAATAGCAATAGCTATAAAACGCCAATTACAATACAAAATCATTGATAACTTTCAAAGTAACTTTCTTGCAGCCGAAATAAATACAACAACAGGCCAAATAACTACAGTGAACCCTCACTTTACGCGGTTAATTCAACCCACGGCGGCCAGCGTAAAGTGAGAAACGAGTAAAGTGAACAACATAACATATGGGATTAATTGAAATAGAGACCGGGCCGACCCCCAAACTCCACTTTTTCCCGACACAATACGTACGTTTTACTAAAAATAACCTCTTAACTTTATGATGGTATTCACCCACACATAATATAGAAGGGAACAGTCAATAAGAGAAGAATAAACTGAAGGTTAGGTTAGAAAAAAACAAGGTTGGGGTTAACACTTACGTTAGTAGAAGAGATGGGTCGGCGTAGGGGAATGGAGGCTGGTTCCGAGGCAGAGGGCAGGCTACTGGCCCTCAGGTGAGTCTTCATCGGTGTCATCCACACTTACTAGTGCCTCCCTGACAAATCCCTCAAAGTCATCATCACTGTCTCTACCTCTGTCACTATCACTGGCTTGGGCTGGCTGTGGGGGGTTGCGGGCGAAGAACTCTGTTATGCTTTGCTGACGGCTGGTGTTTATGTTGTCGTGATAAACCTTGATGTAGAGCTCCATAGTCTGCAACAGCTGGGTAGTGAAGATTTCATACCTGTTTGCGTCAGGGTCGTCGGAAAGGAGGAGCTTGGCTTTCTCAATACACTCGATGGCACCCCTAACATTACTATGGGATAAGCGGCGTTCTTCTTGGGATGACGCACCACCTGCCTCTTCACTGACGTCATCATCATCTACCATGTCGTCGGTAGTCACATCAGGATCCCTTATCACCTCCAGGATGTCGTCGTTGGTGGTCTCGGAAAAGCCTGCAGCTGTAACACTCTGCACAGCTTCTCTGGCAAGGTCCACTGCTACTGCAACAGTCTGAACTTCACCAGTCACAGACTTACTCTGCCTAACGGCCGGAATGCCTTGCAACACATGTCTCCATGTGTGACGAACAGTTGCTACAGACAGCTGATCCCATGCCTCCACCAAGAAGTCCACAGCTTTCTTGACGTTGAATGTTCTCCAGAATTGTTTTAAAAGTACTTCTTGCTCTGCCAACTGTTGATCCTCGTCGTCTTCGCTCTTGCTATCGGTGTTGGTGTCACTCAGGTTACGCAACTCTTCCTTGGTGTTGGTGTAGTCGTTCAGGAGCTTGAATTTTTTAGTAGAGAATGCAGATTTTACATTACAGATTAACTCTTGGTCCATGGGCTGTAATATAGACGTAGTGTTGGGAGGAAGGAAGACCACTTTTACGTTGGGGTGACGATCTAACAGTAGGGGCGAGTGTCCTGGTGCGTTGTCCAGCAGCAACAAAATCTTGAATGGCACATTCTGTTGCTCACAGAATTTCTTTACATCGGGAACGAAACAGTCATCAAACCAGGAGAGGGAACGTGTAGAGAACATCCACACATTACGTGCGGTCAGCCAGTGGACATTTAGCTTGGTCATGTCCATGCTCTTGTAGGCGTGCGGCTTGCGTGCTGTGTGGATGATCGAGAACTTGAGCTTACAGGTACCGGAGGCATTGGTGGTAAACAGGACGGTGATGCGCTCCTTCTGCAACTTCCGGCCACGACACTTGCTGGCATTCTTCACAACGAAGGTTTTGGAAGGTAGAATTTTCCAAAAAAAGACCAGATTCGTCCATGTTAAACACCTGGTCGTCGGTGTACTGTCCTTCCTCCATAATCTCACGTCAAAACGGAGGAAATTCCCTAGCCGCAACACGGTCAGCACTACCTTCTTCACCACCAATGTTGATATTGGTGATCTTGTTTCTCTTCTTAAACCTCTATAACCACCCAGAGGAAGCATTAAAGGGTTTGGGCTCTGCAATTCCCATCTTTCGTGACACTGCAGCATACAGTTCACGTGTGTACTCCTTAACTGAGCGCGTGTCCACCGCCATGTTCCATCGCGCCTGACGCACCAAGTAGCTCACAAATAATTTTTCTGTCTTGAGAAGCACCTGGTTGTGGCAATACTTGATCATAGAAGCACCTGTAGACTTTGTGATGTTCATGTGCTCCTTTATCTTGGCTGGATCCTTCTTAATTGTCCTGATCGTAGACTCGTTAACACCATGCTGGCGTGCGAGATCAACCTGTCTTTTTCCTTTCTCCAACTCTTGTATGATCTTATACTTAATTTCGTAGCTTAAGGAACGTCGTGTCTTCTTTGGCTTAGGGCGGCTGGGTCCAGGTAAGGAAAGGTTTCTCTCTGGGGGCGGTGGTCCGGCGGAAGCCATTTTACAGAACAATAGATTCACGTATACACGGTGTGGCCTGGAGGGATGAAACTGCCGCGGCTAGGTCAAGCGTCGTCTTTCCTTCCTCCCTCCCGCGGCTGGACACGACATATTACTTTAAACCAATCACAGCTAGCAGCGGAGGGAGGTAAGGATGCATGGCCCAATTACAGTCCGATACGTCATATGACGTCACTGATAACGCAACAAAGACACACACTGCGCAACCTACTTGCGCCGCTTACACAACATGGCGGATGGCCGGAGAGGGCAGGAGAGATGGTGGGAGGTTTGGATCCAAAAATGGCGCGGCTTGCCAGCCGCTCTCTGCGTAAAGGGGTACACGCACCTCCGAAAGTGAGCATTCCGGTTTCGGCAGGGTACCGCGTAAACGTGGAAACGCGTAAAGTGGGACCGCGTAAAGCGGGGTTTTACTGTATTGGAACTTCATATCTAACATTCAGAAGGCCAATATTCCCTACAGGGGACATCTTAAAACTAATGAGGCAAAAAAATCCAGCACACTTCATAGGAGACCTCAATGCTAAACACACAACCTTAGGACACAGTATTAGAAACCCAGGAGGAAAAATCCTGCATGCTCTAATCGAACACTGGACAATAACACACCTCGGGCCCGACTTCGAAACTTACGCATCAGCCGGTAACTCTGGGAAACCAGACATTGTTTTAACCAATAGGCATCACCATCTAAACGTACACCTAAAAGCTGGACCCACAACAACCAGTGATCATCAACCCATAATAGCAACTATCCACATCCCCGATACAAATTCCATCAATCCCAAGATTTTCACTCAATAGAGCATATTCGGAAAAATTTATATCGGATCTTAGCAGCAACGAACCAACACTATTGCACAACAAAGACACAACAGAGATTGACAAATCACTGGATACATGGTACAATGAAGTAATAACAGCAATGAAAAACAACATCCCAAAAACAACATACCGTACATTACCACATGCACAATTAACATATGAAGAGAAAATGATCCAAACTAGATTCACCAATCTATATGAATACACAAAAACACACGGGTGGAGCAATGACAACAGAATATTATACAGGAATCTAAAAGAAGAATTGAAAGACATAAGCAAGAACAAACACAATGAAACATGGAACAAACTGATCAATGATGCACAAGCAGACTACAGAAATCCAAAAGCATTCTGGAAAAAAATAAGAAACCTAATGGGAACTAACTCGGAAGAAACTAGCTACATAAAGGACAAAAACGGTAGAAAGGCAACAGAACCACACGATAAAGAACCAATATTTAGAGTATACTGGAAAGACATATTCAGAATCAACGACGAAGACAATAGAAGCTTCTGCCAAGAAACAGAACAGGCAACTAGAACATATTTGAGCCAGAACACAGAGAAATGGAAACCTACTAGAAAAATCAACCTCAATTCATTAAATATTAATAATCCAATAATTGCTCCATTAACCCTAAATGATATTGAAAAAACAATAGCAAGCTTTAAGAACAAAGCACCAGGCATAAGCTAAATTAATAAACTCGTACTACAAAACATTCCTGAGTCTATGATCGAACAGCTTAAAAATATATATAATGCCTCACTTGCAACTGGCTTTTTCCCTACCAAATTTAAAATAGCCAAAATCAGACTCATCCCGAAAGCAGGAAAGAATCATACCCAAGTAGAGAACTACAGACCTATCTCACTACTGGAAACACCCTGTAAAATATTGGAAAAGATAGTCAACCACAGACTCAGAAATTTTCTAGACCAAGAAAACAAATATAACCCGAGACAGCACGGCTTTCGGAAAAATCGAGGAACCAACACAGCAATAGCACTAATATACGAAACAATTGCAAATGCTGCAAGCAACAGAGTCCAATATAATATAATTCTAAGAGATGTGTCAAAAGCATTTGATAAAGTCTGTCATGAAGGATTGAAGTTGAAAATAATCAAATTGGACCTGCCTTCCATTATCACAACACTACTATGCAATTTCTTAGACAACAGAAGGGCCAAATTAATCATCGACAACCATCTAGGACAAACTTTTAACCTTCATAGTGGAGTTCCCCAAGGCAGTAATATATCGCCGACATTGTACACTGTATACACAGCATACATGCCGCAACCACGGCAATCAGAATATATTGCATACGCAGATGATGTCACACAGATAGTCAGGTACCCAGGAAAATCCAAACAAATGATGGCCATCAGAACAAGCAGAGAAATAGAGATAATAAATAACTATGAACAAAAATGGAAGAAAAAAACCAATGTCCAAAAACACAAAATAATTCACATCGCAAAAACAAACCCATACCCTATTATTGTCAACAACCAACAAATACCATATGCTGTCAATGGAAAAATATTAGGACTCAAGATAACCAGAAACGGAATAATCCCCCACATCAATGAAAGAATAGCTATGGCAAAATCACAACTTCCAAAGCTCAGAAGATTCCGCCAATTAAACACCAACACGCAATTGCACCTATACAAAGCACTGATCAGACCACACTTAGAATACCCTCCGATACCTCTGAACACAATCGCAAGAACAAACCAACTTAAATTTCAAGCAGAAGAGCGGCAAAACACCAACCACCATACACACAAACAGCACAAGACATACACACAGAACACGGCATAGACCCACTCAACACCAGAATACACACCCAAGCAAATGCAATATGGGAAAAAATCCAGCAAGAACAGGATCTCTTATTCAACCAACTAATTGAGGAAAACAACAACACATCGCACAGATGGTGGCCTAGAAGCATAAAAAATGATAACGAAGAACCAGCGCCTCTATATACACAATAAAAAATAATGAACCAAAAGATGGGAACAACTCTCCAGTTACACAAGGACCTGGAAGGACCCCACAAACAAACAAATACCTATAAAGTTCACAAATACCCACAATAAAAAACTAGAAACGAAAAAGATGGGGATCATCCCTCCAGTGCCACAAGGACCTGGAGGGACCCCGCCCTCTATCATAATATGTCCCAAGGAAACATCAAATAGAACAACTTTGCTTAGCTTGGATGAGACGGGCCTTCCCTAACCACATGAGTCCTCTGTTACGAGTTGGGGATTTAGAATATAGTTAAAAGTCTACCCAGATCCCAACCGGCAACAACAATAAAAAAACAAAGACAATCGGACTATAAAAGGGTAGACAAAGGATGCGAGTTTTTGTTGTGTATAATAAAGTACCATAAATTCTTTAACAAAATATTCAGCTTTCTATAATTTACCCTTAACCATGCTTAACCTAAACATTAACAGTATATACATATTTATACAACATACAATAATTTTGAAGCAAGTGGACGTGGGGGAGGCAATATAAGATTACAAATACTTAAGTGCGGAGCTGAGATGGCTGACGAGTAAGGCTGAGTATTGTAGAAGACGGTAGGTAGTCACTGTGCCATAGGTTTCCAGGATAGGTGATCCTGTGGTCACTTCCCAGAGTGAACTGAACTCTCATCGAACTGGAGCTGATGAAGAAGACTTGTAGGAGGTGACGCAACAACCAGGATATGGAGAAGGGAAACCCTGGAGTGGTAACTAAGACTAGTCATACTCGTGTTTCGTCCCAAGATGGCGTTGCTCGTGGGGCTGGGTAGGTAGATCAGGAAAATAGATGGCGTGGTTCGTAGTGCTGGGTAGGTAGATCATGACAATTGATGGTGTGGTTCGTAACACCTCTAATGAAGCACTGTTTGCCGGAAGACAAAAACCACGTCTCCGCAAGGTGGATGGCCCACCTGCTGTTAACCTCCTCCTCTATTTCCCACTTCTGATCTTTACCTTGTACTGTACCCTTCTTGCACCCTCAGAGCAATGGTCTCTTCTCTCCATATCACCGACCGACCCGAATGATACACGTATCAGACCTAACCAAGGTACTGACAACCTTCGCGGAGGGCTTAGCCAGACTATTGGGCCACAAGATCCAGCCCACACAGCTCCAAATACTCATGGGGAGCGTCCTCGGGCAAGTCGCCACAGCTCCAGCCACCTCAGTGGAGGACGCCATGCCGGTCCCCACACGAGTGACAGCCGAGGTACACTCTACACCGAAAAAGGCCACCAGGGAACCAAAGATACCGACAGCTCCCAGAAAGAAATTGGATTTCTCAGCTCCCCTGAACCGAACCACGGCCCAGAAGACAAAAACCACTACAGAACAAGAAGATATGAACCTGATCCAGTCGGAATCGGACCTGAACATATCCATCGAGGACCACCAGAAATCCCTGATGAAACAGTGGTAGAAAACATCAGCACCCTGAACATCCTTACATAAAATGCTCAGGGCATCAAAAACAAGAAACACCTCCTGCAAGAAGCAGCAGCCAAGGACAAGCTTGTCATTATACTGCTACAAGAAACACTTCTACAAGAACACCACTGTTTCAAATTCAGTGGTTACAAGACATACAGGAGGCATTTCACGCAGGCGTCAACAAGAGGATGTATGATCTTGGTCAAGTCAAGCATACCCTCCTCCTAGGTCATGCAGCAATTTCCATGTGGGGAAAACATTGAGACACAGGCCGTCAAAGTAACCCTCCAAGAACGGGAATTAACTGTTCACAACATCTACAAGAACCCAAGGGGCTCACTGGAGGTGACTCAATTATTCGCTTCAGCCGCTGACCACGCCACACTCATAGGAGGGGATTTCAATGCACATCACCCCTTTCTAAGCTCGGTAAGCCCCACAAATGAAGACGGCCTACACCTATACACCACCTTTCAAGAAACACCCGAGATAGGCCTCCTCAACAACGGAGAGCCCACCCACATTAGGGGAAGAAAACTAGATCTAACCTTCGTCTCCAGTGCACTACAGTCTTCGGCCTCCTGGCAGCTACACCCCACGCTGACCAGCGATCACTTTGCCACCCTAACAACACCGAAGGTGAACAAATTCCCCACTCCACCCAGCCGAGATGGAGATACAATACCCAAAAGGCAGACTGGGAACTCTGTAAGAAACACCTGGCTAAGTGGCGCGCAAAATCACGGCCGGCCGGCGCAACACCCGTGGACGAGGCGTTTCACCAAGCGGCAGAAGAGGCTATTCCAAAAATAAAACCCACATCAAGATAGTATAAGGATTACTGGCACTACTGTTCCAGGGTGAAAGAACTCAACCACAGAGTGAACATGGCCTGAAGAAACTACAGGAGACATCCCACGGAAACAAACAGACATCTCCTGCAAGTCATACTTAAGGATACCAGGGAAGAGAAGGAAGAAATAAAAAGCGAAAGCTGGCTCAAGTGGTGGTCCGAACTGAACGAGCACACCTCCCTCGGCAAAATGTGGGCCCAGATCCGAAGGGCATCTGGGAAGGCAACACCACCACCACCAACCCATCCTAACCCAGAAGAGGAAGCCGAGAGACTTGCAAAACTCTTCTCTGACCGAGCAGCAACGAAAAACCTCCCGAGACATGCGGAGGAGACACAACGGCGTCTGCGACAGGCCAGACTCCAGATGATCGAAGAGGAATGCAACAGTTAAGATTACACCGATAGACCCTTCAACCAGCAAGAACTCCAGAAGTCGATAAAACGAAGCAAGGACACAGCACCAGGGGCCGCAGGATAACCTACTCCATTAGGGTGTGTCATAGGAGGGAAGATCAGCTAAAACTAATGGCCCATCACTTTTTTGGTAGATTTTAGTGTATATAAACAGAAAATAATTTCAGTTTCAATAGTTTGCAACCTTTTGCTAGGTAAATTTTAGCGTGAAATTTACCGAAAATCTAACGTACAGCTGCATTAGTGCATTACAATTAAATAGTGAACATTGCTTTCTGACTTCATTCTTTAACAACCCAACTAACAATATTTTTTTCTGTTTCAGATTCTGATGCATTTATAAGTTGATAATATTTGCGATGGCTGCTTGTGTCAGGACGAGGAACCAAAAATCCAGCCATCTCAGTCACTATCTTGGGTCTGGGAGAGAGCTCCTGAAGTCGGAGTTGCCTACATTGAGAGATGCTTTGAGATACGGTGTTTTAATCAGGCAAATCAGTGAAAAGAACCAAAGAACTTACACAAACAAAGACATTGCCAGTGATATGACCAAAGCTGTCTTGGCACAGTACACTCTGGCTAACGCTCAGTTCAAGCCTCCAGTCATAACAAGTCAGAAGAAGATTAGTGAGAGACTGCTAGCCAGTTGGGAAAAGGCAAGAGATATCTCTCTTGGGAGAGGAAAACTTGCAGTTAAGGACAGCTTTGCCAAGCAACTGGACCAGTTATTTGACATAATTACTTGCAAGTGCCCAATTGTTCTCTGTCCTGAGTTTGGATGCGATCGTGACTGTAAATCCGAGGCCCACATCTCCTGTATTTGCAAGCGTGAACTGAAGATTCCTGTGATCGAACTGGCATTTGTCAAAGCACAGAGAGAGAAGACTGGCAGTATAGGGGCTCTCATGATTTCTAGCCAAGATATTCCGGAGTCCAAGAGACAGGAGGCTGCCACAGAGAGACAGAAGAGGAGAAGAGTTGCCGAGGAAAAGAGACTTGAGAAGGCCCAGGGTGAGGTAAAAAAGGCCGATGATTGGAGTCAAGCTGATTCAGAGTTTAATGACTTCCCCATGGCTGATCCGAGTGCTGACCAGGAGAATGGTGACTTTGTCCCTAACCCAGAAAATAATGATCCCAAACCTTCCAGGCATAAGATTCGAAATAGGAAAGATATCCCGAGCATAGCTCTGGCCAGCATGCGACACCACACTGGACTCAGAGAAACTGCAGAGATAGCAACAGCTGCCTGGGTTGACGGTGGTTTGATAACACCTGATGATGTTCACCTGGTGATAGATCATAACAAAGCAGAGCTCAGGAGAAACTTGTCAGTAACCTAGAAGAGGAGTTTGATAAGGGATAAGAGAAAATGGAATCAATTGTTTGTTCTTTGATGGGAGAAGGGATGACACTAAAGTGTTCATGAAAGTTGGAGATTCTGGACAAGTTGTTCCCTGCCATGGTGAAGGAGGAACACTACTCCTGCTGCAGTGAACCAGGAGGGAAGTATTTGTGGCATTTCACTCCAGAGAAAGATGACATCAGGAAACCAGCTGAGATAGTGGCAGATAACATTGTGAACTGGCTCAGAGAGAGGAACGTAGACCAGACCCTGCAGGCCATTGAGGGACAGCACCAACACGAACACAGGGTGGCAAGGGGGGTCATACAGTGGATAGAGCGGAAGACTGGGAGGAAGCTGGTCTGGATTGTTTGTGACCTCCACACAACGAGTTGCCACTCAGACATCTGATCCAGGAGCTGGATGGCAAGACTCTTTCAAACAACAGATGGTTCAATCCTCTTGGCAAGATGCTGGACTCTGCCACTGAGTTAGAAAAATAAATCCGAGCTTTGAAAAATCACAGTTGGCCCTCCACTCGTTGAGCTTGCACATACTGTCATTGACGACCTGAGTACTGACCAGTACTATGGTTACATGATTTGCAGTGCCATCAAAACTGGGGTCATGCCTGATAGACTTGTTTACCTGCAGATAGGTCCAGTCTCACATTCTAGGTGGCTCACAACGGCTCTCAGGTTCTGCAGAATTTGGGTCGCTCATCATAAACTGAAAGGGAACCAGCTTCACAACCTGGAGACTTTATTGTCCAATTCATCGTGAGTGTCTACTTGCCAAATTGGTTCAACACTGCTGTCAAGTCACTGTTCTCCGAAGGTCCGAGGCATTTCTTCCAGCTTGAGCTCCTGAGGAGTCAACAGCGCCATGAAGCTGTTGTTCAGATTGTGGAGCAGGACTGTGAGGAGATCTTCCTGGTATGCTCATCCTGAGGCAGTTCTGCAGACAATGCTCTGCAGTAAGGATGAGGAGGAGAGAAGAGTGGCAGTCAAAAAGATCTTGGATATGAGACTTATGAGAGGATCTGGGCATGACGAACCAGTTGGTGACGATTCCTTCAGGGTCAGGAAGACTCCTGAAGTCAATCTAGGTGCCAAGACCCTCACTGATCTCATAGATCTGGATAACATCCAGGCTGGCAGTGAGCCCCTTCTTACCTGCAGCCTCACCAATGTTCAAGGTCAGAGCTTCCTGACAACCCCATGCATGTCCCTGCCTGGGGCCCTCGTGACACGAGAGTATAGAGCGCAGTACAGCAAGTGAGCGAGGCCAGCAGTCACGTGTACAGCCAGGAGAGGAGGGAAGGCTACATCCGAGCTCAGGTGGTCAGCAGGAGGCATGAGTAGAAACAGAAGCGAAAGACATGTTCTCTATGGTGCAGCAACATCAGGTCGTAGTAGTAAAAACCGGTTTTTGTATTTGATGATTTTGTTTTCTAAAGGAATGTTTTAATTTAATAAATGTGTCAAGATCATTCGTTTCACTATTCTGGATCATTTTTATCCTATCAAAACAACTTGATATGGCTTTTGGCTGCTAAAGCTATGGGTGGTGTAAAATGTGAAATGAATGTCATAAGATTTCAAGTTAAAATTTACCTAGCAAAAAATAAAAACTTTTCAAATCTGAAGATATCACATGATTCTGCACATAGAACTACATCATTAATACCATGGGCCGATTTTTCAAACTCAAAACAAAAAAATTCGCCTCTGTATGACACACCCTACTACTCCATGCTTTCCCATGCCGGAAAAGCCGAGCACGAGGCTTTGCTACAAGTCATCAATGCTTCGTGGACAGCACAAAGACTTCCACCGGAATGGAAGAAGGCAGATATACAGCCCATTCCGAAGCCCAGAGAACCAGACAAACCGAAACACATCTCCCTTCTCAGCTGCATAGTGAAGACGGGAGAAAGAATGGCTCTCAACAGACTCAAGGCAGCCCACACCCTCACATTTTTGCTTACACCGAGAACACCGGCACAGGCAACAACATCCCCGAGATACTCAGCACAGTGGACAATAAACCAGCTTTGATGGTCTTCCTCGACCTGGAGAAGGCGTTCGAACTAGCAAATCCACTGGCCATTATTACGACGCTCGCTGAAAAAGGCGTCAAAGGAAGGTTGATGGGGTGGATCCAGAACTACCTCACACAGAGAGAAGCAAGAGTACGCTTTCAGGGAGCAACCTCAAGCTACAGGGTCCATGAAAACGTAACCCCACAAGGAGGCATCCTCAGTCCAACGCTGTTCAATGTCCTGATGGAAAATCTTGTCAGACTTCCTTACAGAAAAACAGCCAAGCTCCTCTGCTATGCAGACTATTTACAGCTCATAGTAAGAGGAGCAAACAGACTAGCCAACACGCAACACGCACTCCAACTTATAGAAGAGGAGTGCAACAGACTTGGACTCAAGATAAATACAGCCAAGTCGAAAGCGATGGCCATCTGCACAGACACACCAAACAAGATGCTCTCCATACAAAACACGCCGGTAGTGGACCAACACCCACCAGTGTCTTGGAATCTGGTTCGACCAGAAACTCACTTTCAAGCCGCAACTCGAGTATCTCAGGCACACGACGAAGAGCAGACACAATATAATGAGGTCGCTCACCAGCACAACCGCAGGAGCGAACACACATGTGCTCAAAGCACGGCCGCCATCAGATCAGATCGCTGGTAGATTACAGTGCTCCAGCACTCATTGGACTGAGAGAAGACCAGTTAGCTAAGCTAGAAGTTATCCCAAATAATGCTCTTAGGACCATGCTCGGAGCACCCATGTGGACCAGAATTTGCAATTTGCAAATGGAAACTGAACTACCACCCCTGGCAGTACGAGTCAAGCAGGTGACAGCCGGTCTCCTCGCCAAAATCTGTAGATCAGATAAGCCCACAGCTGCCAAAACGCGAATCAGTGTCTTCCTCCACCTCGACTACAGAGTGCGAGGGGCCATCTGGTCGCACGAGGCAAGCGAGGTCATCTGACACCTGCAAGCAGAAACACTCGTCAAGAACAACCAAGACATACGAGACAATGGTTACGTAGTTCCTCCACCATGGAGCCCTCCACCAGCCACATTCAAAATTACCGACCTAGGTGATAGCAAAGCCAACCTCCAGAAGGAGGACCTCAAAAGAATAACTCTGGAAGCCATAGCCACCGAGACACCGGCTGATGCAGCATCATACTTCACAGACGGCTCGGTGGACCCAAAACATCATACATCCGTAGCAGCCTTCTACACCCAAGGTCAGACCTTCCTATGGAGACTTTCTAATGACTGCTCCACCCTACAAACAGAGTTGGTAGCAATCTCAAAGGCCCTACAACACGCTGCAACACAACGCAACAAGTCCATCATAATTCACACGGACTCGAAAACGGGCATGCAAGCGCTGCAACACAGTCAACCAAGAGACAACGTCCACATCATAACCTCGATCCTCGCACAGCTACAGAACTTCCAAAGACAAAACCGCCCAGTCGTCTTACAATGGATTCCCAGTCATGTAGGGATGGGGGGAAACGACGTGGCAGATGAAGCAGCCAAGGCAGCCACACGTTCTAGAAGCGTACACATTCAAGTTCCAGCAAGCGTGCAACAGATCAAGAATCACCTCAGGAAGACTACCAAGCTGGTTCCCAATCAGCCAAATGGTACCTGGCGACTACAAAAGGGGAACCACCTTTCGCGGACAAGAAAACACCAAGACAAACCCAAGTTAGCCTTCATAGACTATGACTAGGGTACAAGTGCTCCTGGCAGACGATCGGAAATGTCATCATGGACGGCACCTACTGTCGGGAGCCAGCAGCCAACCCACTTGAACACTATCTCCTCGACTGCGAATTCACACAAAGTCTCTGAAACAGAATTCA
>NW_024747214.1:0-15655 GCF_018991925.1 Homarus americanus
GGGTGCCCGGCCCCTCACACCCCGTTTCATGGAACTAAAGGCGTGCCCGGCCCTCACACCCCGGCTCATGGCACTGAAGGGGTGCCCGGCCCTCACACCTCGGGTCATGGCGCTGAAGCGGTGCCGGGCCGTCACACCCCGGGCCTTGGTGCTGGAGGGGTGTCCGGCCCTGACACCCCGGTTCTTGACACTGAAGGGGTGCCCGTCCCTTACACCCCGGGCCATGGTGCTGGAGGGGTGCACGGGCCTCACACCCCGGGCCATGGTGCTGGAGGGGTGCCCGGCCCAAACATACCGGGTCATGGAGCTGAAGGGGTGCCCGGCCATCACACCCCGATTCATGGCACTGAAAGGGTGCCCGGCCCTCACACCACGGGCCATGGTGCTGGAGGGGTGTCAGGCCGTGACACACCCTGGTCATGACACTGAAGGGGTGCCCGGCCCTCCTTAGGCCATGGTGTTGAGGGGTGCCTGGCCTCACACCCGGGGTAATGTCATCACTGAAGGGGTGCCTGGCCCTCACACCCCTGGCCATGGTGTTGAGGGTCCCCCTGCCCTCACATACTGGGTCATGGAGATGAAGGTGCCCGACATCACACCTGCATTCATGGCACTGGGAACGGGTGCCCGTCCTCACACCTTGGTCACACACTGAAGGTGCCCAGCCTCACTCCCGGGTCATGGCATCAAAGAGCTGCCTGGCCCCTCACACCCCTGGGTCATGTCACTGAAGTGGTGCCCGGCCCTCACACTCTGGTCATGTACCTAAAGTGGTGCCTGGCAACACACCCCGGTCATAGACCAACGGGGTGCTCCACCATACCCCGGGTCATGGTGCTGGAGGGGTGCCCGGCCCTCACACCCCGGGTTATGTCACTGAAGGGGTGCCCGGCCCTCATACCCCGGGTCATGGTGCTGGAGGGGTGCCCGGCCCTCACACCCCGGGTCATGTCACTGAAAGGGTGCCCGGACCTCACACCCCGGGTCATGTCACTGAAGGGGTGCCCAGCCATCACATCCCGGGCCATGGTGCTCGATTGGTGCCCAGCACTCTCACCACGGGTCATGGTGCTGAAGGGGTGCCCGGCCCTCACACCCTGATTCATGGCATTGAAAGGGTGCCCGGCCCTCACACCCCGGTTCGCAGCACTGTAGGGGTGCCCGGCCCTCACACCCCATTTCATTGCACTGAAAGGGTGCCAGGCCCTCACACCCCGATTCGTGACACTGAAGGAGTGCCCGGCCCTCACACCCCGGGTCATGGTGCTGGAGGGGTGCCCGGCCCTCACTCCCCGGGTCATGTCACTGAAAGGGTGCCCGGCCCTCACACCCCGGGTCATGTCACTGAAGGGGTGCCCAGCTCTCACACTCCGGGTCATGGCACTTGAGGTGCCCAGCCCTCACACCCCGGATCATGTCACTGGGGTGCACACCTCGGGTCATGGCACTAGGGGTGCCCGGCACTCACACCCAGTCATGGTGCTGGAGGGGTGCCCAGCTCTCACACTCCGGGTCATGGCACTGAAGGGGTGCCTGGCCCTCACTCCGGGTCATGGTGCTGAAGGGGTGTCCGGCCCTCACACCCCGGGCCATGGTGCTGGATTGGTGCCCGGCCATCACACCCCATTTCATGGCACTGAAATAGTGCCCGGCACTCACACCCCGGGTCATGTCACTGAAGGGGTTCACGGCGCTCACACCCCGGGTCATGGACCTAAAGGGGTGCCCGGCCGTCACACCCCGGGCCATGGTGCTGGAGGGGTGCCCGGGCCTCACACCCCGGGCCATGGTGCTGGAGGGGTGCCCGGCCCAAACATACCGGGTCATGGAGCTGAAGGGGTGCCCGGCCATGACACCCCGAATCATGGTAGTGAAAGGGTGCCCGGCCCTCACACCACGGGCCATGGTGCTGGAGGGGTGTCAGGCCCTGACACACCCTGGTCATGACACTGAAGGGGTGCCCGGCCCTCCTTAGGCCATGGTGCTGGAGGGGTGCCCGGCCCTCACACCCCGGGTAATGTCACTGAAAGGGTGCCCGGCCCTCACACCCCGGCCATGGTGCTGGAGGGGTGCCCGGCCCTCACATACCGGGTCATGGAGATGAAGGGGTGCCCGGACATCACACCCCGATTCATGGCACTGAACGGGTGCCCGGTCCTCACACCTTTGGTCATGTCACTGAAGAAGTGCCCAGGCCTTACACCCCGGGTCATGGCACTGAAGGGGACCCCGGCCCTCACACCCCGGGTCATGGTGCTGAAGGGGTGCCCGGCCCTCACACCCCGGGTCATGTCACTAAAGGGCTGCCCAGCCCTCACACCCCGGGTCATGTCACTGAAGTGGTGCCCGGCCCTCATACCCCGGGTCATGGCACTGAAGGTTTGCCCGGCCCTCGCACCCCTGGTCATGTACCTAAAGTGGTGCCCGGCAATAACACCCTGGGTCATAGCACTAAAGGGGTGCCCATCCCTCACACCCCGGGTCATGGCACTGAAGGGGTGCCTGGCCCTCACACCCCGGGTCATGTCACTGAAGGGGTGCCCGGCCGTCACACCCCAGGTCATGTCACTGAAAGGGTGCCTGACCTCATACTCCCCTGGGTCATGGGTGCTGAGGGGTGCCCGCCCCTCACACCGGGTCATGCTCACTGAAAGTGGGTGCCTGGCCTCACACCCCTGGGTCATGTCACCAAGGGGTGCCCATCCTCACACCTCTGGTCAAGTGACACTGAAGGGGTGCCTGGCCCTCACACCCCGGGTCATGGCACTGAAGGCGTGCCCGGCACTCACACCCCGGGTCATGGCACTAAAGGGGGTCCGCCTCACATCTCTGGCCAAGTGGTGCCCGGGCCTCACACCCCGGGTCATGGCACTGATGAGTTGCCCGGCCCTCACACCCCTGGCCATGGCACTGAAGGTTTGCCCGGCCCTCACACCCCTGGTCATGGACCTAAAGTGGTGCCCGGCCCTCACACCCCGGGTCATAGCACTAAAGGGGTGCCCGGCCCTCATAACCCGGGTCATGGTGCTGGAGGGGTGCTCAGCCTTCACACCCCGGGCCATATCACTGAAAGGGTGCCCGGCCCTCACACCCCGGGTCATGTCACTGAAGGGGTGTCCGGCCCTCACACCCCGGGCCATGGTGCTGGATTGATGCCTGGCCCTCACACCCCGGGTCATGGTGCTGAGGGGGTGCCCGGCCCTCACACCCCGATTCATGGCACTGAAAGGGTGCCCGGCCCTCACACCCCGGGTCATGTCACTGAAGGGGTGCCCGGCCCTCACACCCCGATTCGTGACACTGAAGGGGTGCCCAGCCCTCACACCCCTGGCTTGCACTTGGGCAGTTCTCTGGCCACACCCAAGTCATGGCACTGAAGGGGGGCCCTGCCCTGACGCCTCGGGTCATGTCACTAAAGGGGTGCCCGGCCCTCACACCGCGGGTCATGGCACTGAAGCAGTGCCCGGGCCTCACACCCCGGGCCATGGTGCTGGAGGGGTGCCCGGCCCTCACACCCCGGTTCATGGAACTGAAGGGGTGCCCGGCCCTCACACACCGGGTCTTGGTGCTGAAGGGGTGCACGGCGCTCACACCCCGGGTCATGGACCTAAAGGGGTGCCCGGCCCTCACTACCCGGGTCATGGGGTTGAAGCGGTTCCCGGTCCTCACACCACGGGTCATTGAGCTGAAGGGAAGCCCGGCCATTACACCCCGATTCATGACACTGAAAGGATGCCCGTCCCTCACACCCGTGTCATGTGAAGGGGTGCGCGGCCCTCACACCCCGGTTCATAGCTCTGTAGGGGTGCCCGGCCCTCACACCCCGTTTCATGGCACTAGAGGGCTGCCCGGCCCTCACACCCCGGCTCATGGCACTGAAGGGGCGCCCTGCCCTGACGCCTCGGGTCATGTCACTGAAGGGTTGCCCGGCCCTCACACACCGGGTCATGGCACTGATGCGGTGCCCGGCCGTCCCACCCCTGGCCATGGCACTGAAGGTATGCACGGCCCACACACCAGGGGTTATGGAGCTGAAGGGGTTCCCTGCCCTCACATCCCGGGTCATGGGGCTGAAGGGGTGCCCAGCCCTCACACCCCGGGTCATGGCACTGAAGGAGTGACCGACCCTCACACACCGGGTCATGGCACTGAAAGGGTGCCCGGCCCACACACTCAGTGTCATGTCATTGAAGTGGTACCCGGCCCTCACACCCCGGGTCATGTCACTGAAAGGGTGCCCGGCCCTCACTCCCCGGGTGATAGCACTGAAGGGGTGCCCGGCCCTCATACCCCGGGTCATGGTGCTGGAGGGGTGCACGGCGCTCACACCCCGATTCATGTCACTGAAATCGAGCCCGGTCCTCACACCCCAGGTCATGGCACTGAAAAGGTGCCCGGCCCTCACACCCCGTGTCATGTGAAGGGGTGCCCGGCCCTCACACCCCGGTTCATAGCTCTGTAGGGGTGCCCGGCCCCTCACACCCCGTTTCCTGGCACTAAAGGCGTGCCAGGCCCTCACAACCCGGCTCATGGCACTGAAGGGGTGCCCGGCCCTCACACCTCGGGTCATGGCACTGAAGCGGTGCCCGGCCGTCACACCCCGGGCCATGGTGCTGGAGGGGTGCCCGGCCCTGACACCCCGGTTCTTGACACTGAAGGGGTGCCCGTCCCTTACACCCCAGGCCATGGTGCTGGAGGGGTGCCCGGGCCTCACACCCCGGGCCATGGTGCTGGAGGGGTGCCCGGCCCAAACATACCGGGTCATGGAGCTGAAGGGGTGCCCGGCCATCACACCCCGAATCATGGCACTGAAAGGGTGCCCGGCCCTCACACCACGGCCCATGGTGCTGGAGGGGTGTCAGGCCCTGACACACCCTGGTCATGACACTGAAGGGGTGCCCGGGCCTCCTTAGGCCATGGTGCTGGAGGGGTGCCCGGCCTTCACACCCCGTTAATGTCACTGAAAGGGTGCCCCGCCCTCACACCCCTGGCCATGGTGCTGGAGGGGTGCCCGGCCCTCACATACCGGGTCATGGAGATGAAGGGGTGCCCGGACATCACACCCTGATTCATGGCACTGAACGGGTGCCCGGTCCTCACACCTTTGGTCATGTCACTGAAGGGGTGCCCAGGCCTTACACCCCGGGTCATGGCACTGAAGGGGAGCCCGGCCCTCACACCCCGGGTCATGTCACTAAAGGGCTGCCCAGCCCTCACACCCCGGGTCATGTCACTGAAGTGGTGCCCGGCCCTCACACCCCGGGTCATGGCACTGAAGGTTTGCCCGGCCTCACACCCTGGTCATGTACCTAAAGTGGTGCTGCAATCACACCTCGGTCATAGCACTAGCAAGTCTGCCTCTATACTCCGGGTCATGGTGCTGAGGGTGACCGCCTTCACACCCCCGGTCATATGTCACTGAAAGGGTGCCCGGCCTCACACCCCGGGTCATGTCACTGAAGGGGTGCCTGACCTCACACACGGGTCATGGTGTTGATGGGTGCCTGGCCCTCACACCCTGGTCATGTCACTGAAAGGGTGCCCGGCCCCTCACACCCCGGGTCATGTCACTGAAGGGGTGCCCATCCCTCACACCCTGGGTCATGGCACTGAAGGGGTGCCTGGCCCTCACACCCCGGGTCATGTCACTGAAGGGGTGCCAGGCCGTCACACCCCAGGTCATGTCACTGAAAGGGTGTCCGGCCCTCACATCCCGGGCCATGGTGCTCGATTGGTGCCCGGCACTCATACCACGGGTCATGGTGCTGAAGGGGTGCCCGGCCCTCACACCCCGATTCATGGCATTGAAAGGGTGCCCGGTCCTCACACCCCGGTTCGCAGCACTGTTGGGGTGCGAGGCCCTCGGACCCCATTTCATGGCACTGAAAGGGTGCCCGGCCCTCACACCCCGATTCGTGACACTGAAGGAGTGCCCGGCCCTCACACCCCGGGTCATAGTACTGAAAGGGTGCCCGGCCCTCACACCCCGGGTCATGGTGCTGGAGGGGGGCCCGGCACTCACAACCCGGGTCATGTCACTGAAAGGGTGCCCGGCCCTCACACCCCGGGTATTGTCACTGAAGGGGTGCCCAGCTCACACCAGTCATGGCACTGGAGGGGTGCCTGTCTCACACCCCGGGTCATGTCACTGAAGGGGTGCCCGGAACTCACACCCCGGGTCATGGCACTAAAGGGGTGCCTGGCCCTCACACCCCAAGTCATGGTGGTGGAGGGGTGGCAAGCTCTCACACTCCGGGTCATGGCACTGAAGGGGTGCCTGGCCCTCACACCCCGGGTCATGGTGCTGAAGCGGTGCCCGGCCCTCACACCCCGGGTCATGGTCTTGATGGGGTGCCCGGCCTTCACACCCCGGGTCATGTCACTGAAGGGGTGCCCGGCCGTCACACCCCGGGTCATGTCACTGAAGGGGTGCCCGGCACTCACACCCCGGGTCATGGACTCCAGCGTGCCTGGCCCTCACTACCCGGGTCATGGGGTTGAGCTGTCTCAGTCCACACCACGGGTCATGGAGCTGAAGGAAGCCTGGCCATCACACTTGGTTCTATGGCACCAAAAGGGTGCCCAGTCCTCACACCTGCTGTAGCTGTGAAGGGGTGGCAAGTGGGGGCCCCTGGGCACCTTCGGTTCATAGCCTAGGTGCCTGGCCCTCACACCCTGTTTTCTGCATGCACCAGAGGGCCGCCTGGCCTCACACCCCTGGCTCATGGCACTGAAGGGGGGCCCTGCCCTGACGCCCGGGTCATGTCATCACTGAAGGGTTGCCCGGCCGTCACACCCCTGGCCATGGCAATGATGCGGTGCCCGGCCGTCACACCCCTGGCCATGGCACTGAAGGTATGCACGGCCCTCACACCACGGGTCATGGAGCTGAAGGGGTTCCCGGCCCTCACACCTGGGGTCATGGGGCTGAAGGGGTGCCGAGCCCTCACACCCCGGGTCATGGCACTGAAGGAGTGACCGACCCTCACTCACCGGGTCATGGCACTGAAAGGTTGCCCGGCCCACACACTCAGTGTCATGTCATTGAAGTGGTGCCCGGCCCTCACACCCCGGGTCATGTCACTGAAAGGGTGCCAGGCCCTCACTCCCCGGGTGATAGCACTAAAGGGGTGCCTGGCCCTCATACCCCGGGTCATGGTGCTGGAGGGGTGCCCGGCGCTCACACCCCGATTCATGTCACTGAAATCGAGCCCGGCCCTCACACCCCAGGTCATGGCACTGAAAAGGTGCCCGGCCCTCACACCCCGTGTCATGTGAAGGGGTGTCCGGCCCTCACACCCCGGTTCATAGCTCTGTAGGGGTGCCAGACCCCTCACACCCCGTTTCATGGCACTAAAGGCGTGCCCGGCCCTCACAACCCGGCTCATGGCACTGAAGGGGTGCCCGGCCCTCACACCTCGGGTCATGGCACTGAAGCGGTGCCCGGCCGTCACACCCCGGGCCATGGTACTGGAGGGGTGTCCGGCCCTGACACCCCGGTTCTTGACACTGAAGGGGTGCCCGTCCCTTACACCCCAGGCCATGGTGCTGGAGGGGTGCCCGGGCCTCACACCCCGGGCCATGGTGCTGGAGGGGTGCCCGGCCCAAACATACCGGGTCATGGAGCTGAAGGGGTGCCCGGCCATCACACCCCGAATCATGGCACTGAAAGGGTGCCCGGCCCTCACACCACGGCCCATGGTGCTGGAGGGGTGTCAGGCCCTGACACACCCTGGTCATGACACTGAAGGGGTGCCCGGGCCTCCTTAGGCCATGGTGCTGGAGGGGTGCCCGGCCTTCACACCCCGTTAATGTCACTGAAAGGGTGCCCCGCCCTCACACCCCTGGCCATGGTGCTGGAGGGGTGCCCGGCCCTCACATACCGGGTCATGGAGATGAAGGGGTGCCCGGACATCACACCCTGATTCATGGCACTGAACGGGTGCCCGGTCCTCACACCTTTGGTCATGTCACTGAAGGGGTGCCCAGGCCTTACACCCCGGGTCATGGCACTGAAGGGGAGCCCGGCCCTCACACCCCGGGTCATGTCACTAAAGGGCTGCCCAGCCCTCACACCCCGGGTCATGTCACTGAAGTGGTGCCCGGCCCTCACACCCCGGGTCATGGCACTGAAGGTTTGCCCGGCCTCACACCCCTGGTCATGTGTACCTAAAGTGGTGCCCGCAATCACACCCTGGCCAGGCATCAAGGGGTGCCTGGCCTCATACCCCGGGTCATGGTGCTGGAGGGGTGACGGCCTTCACACCCCGGGTCATGTCAAATGAAAGGGTGCCCGGCTCCTCACACCCGGGTCATGTCACTGAAGGTGCCTGACCCTCATACCACGGGGTCATGGTGTTGATAAGTGCCCGGCCTCACACCCCGGTCATGTCACTGAAAGGGTGCCTGCCCTCACACCCCGGGTCATGTCACTGAAGGGGTGCCCATCCCTCACACCCTGGGTCATGGCACTGAAGGGGTGCCTGGCCCTCACACCCCGGGTCATGTCACTGAAGGGGTGCCAGGCCGTCACACCCCAGGTCATGTCACTGAAAGGGTGTCCGGCCCTCACATCCCGGGCCATGGTGCTCGATTGGTGCCCGGCACTCATACCACGGGTCATGGTGCTGAAGGGGTGCCCGGCCCTCACACCCCGATTCATGGCATTGAAAGGGTGCCCGGTCCTCACACCCCGGTTCGCAGCACTGTTGGGGTGCGAGGCCCTCGGACCCCATTTCATGGCACTGAAAGGGTGCCCGGCCCTCACACCCCGATTCGTGACACTGAAGGAGTGCCCGGCCCTCACACCCCGGGTCATAGTACTGAAAGGGTGCCCGGCCCTCACACCCCGGGTCATGGTGCTCGATTGGTGCCCGACCTCATATACCACGGGTCATGGTGCTGGAGGGGTGCCTGGCCCTCACAACCCGGGTCATGTCACTGAAAGGGGTGCCTGGCCTCACACCCCGGGGTCATGCCACTGAAGGTGCCCAGCTCACACCTGGGTCATGGCACTGGAGGGGCGCCCGGCCCCCGCACCTCGGGTCATGTCACTGAAGGGGTGCCCGGCCCTCACACCCCGGGTC
This sequence comes from Homarus americanus, assembly GCF_018991925.1. NCBI lineage: Eukaryota > Metazoa > Arthropoda > Malacostraca > Decapoda > Nephropidae > Homarus > Homarus americanus. The sequence continues at coordinate 9,087 of NW_024747214.1, forward strand.
ATGGCACTAAAGGGGTGCCCCGCCCTCACACCCCAAGTCATGGTGCTGGAGGGGTGCCCAGCTCTCACACTCCGGGTCATGGCACTGAAGGGGTGCCTGGCCCTCACACCCCGGGTCATGGTGCTGAAGGGGTGTCCGGCCCTCACACCCCGGGCCATGGTGCTGGATTGGTGCCCGGCCATCACACCCCATTTTATGGCACTGAAATAGTGCCCGGCACTCACACCCCGGGTCATGTCACTGAAGGGGTGCACGGCGCTCACACCCCGGGTCATGGACCTAAAGGGGTGCCCGGCCCTCACTACCCGGGTCATGGGGTTGAAGCGGTTCCCGGTCCTCACACCACGGGTCATGGAGCTGAAGGGAAGCCCGGCCATCACACCTCGATTCATGGCACTGAAAGGGTGCCCGTCCCTCACACAGGTGTCATGTGAAGGGGTGCGCGGCCCTCACACCCCGGTTCATAGCTCTGTAGGGGTGCCCGGCCCTCACACCCCGTTTCATGGCACTAGAGGGCTGCCCGGCCCTCACACCCCGGCTCATGGCACTGAAGGGGGGCCCTGCCCTGACGCCTCGGGTCATGTCACTGAAGGGTTGCCCGGCCCTCACACCCGGGGTCATGGCACTGATGCGGTGCCCGGCCGTCCCACCCCTGGCCATGGCACTGAAGGTATGCACGGCCCACACACCACGGGTTATGGAGCTGAAGGGATTCCCGGCCCTCACACCCCGGGTTATGGGGCTGAAGGGGTGCCCAGCCCTCACACCCCGGGTCATGGCACTGAAGGAGTGACCGACCCTCACACACCGGGTCATGGCACTGAAAGGGTGCCCGGCCCACACACTCAGTGTCATGTCATTGAAGTGGTACCCGGCCCTCACACCCCGGGTCATGTCACTGAAAGGGTGCCCGGCCCTCACTCCCCGGGTGATAGCACTGAAGGGGTGCCCGGCCCTCATACCCCGGGTCATGGTGCTGGAGGGGTGCACGGCGCTCACACCCCGATTCATGTCACTGAAATCGAGCCCGGTCCTCACACCCCAGGTCATGGCACTGAAAAGGTGCCCGGCCCTCACACCCCGTGTCATATGAAGGGCTGCCCGGCCCTCACACCCCGTGTCATGTGAAGTGGTGCCCGGCCTTCACACCCCGATTCATAGCTCTGTAGGGTTGCCCGGCCCTCACACCCCGTTTCATGGCACTAAAGGGGTGCCCGGCCCTCACACACCTGGTTATAGACCTAAACGGGTGCTCGGCCCTCACACCCCGTGTCATGTGAAGGGGTGCCCGGCCCTCACACCCCGGTTCATAGCTCTGTAGTTGTGCCCGGCCCTCACACCCCGTTTCATGGCACTCAAGGGGTGCCCGGCCCTCACACTCCGGCTCATGGCACTGAAGGGGTGCCCGTAACTGACGCCCCAGGTCATGTCACTGAAGGGGTGGCCAGCCCTCACACCCCGGGTCATGTCACTGAAGAGGTGCCCAGCAATCACACCCCTGGCCATGGCACTGATGGTGTGCCCGGCCCTCACACACCTGGTTATAGACCTAAACGGGTGGCCGGCCCTCACACCTCGGGACATGGGGCTGAAGGGGTGCCCGGCAGTCACACTTCAGGTCATGGCACTGAAGGAGTGGCTGGACCTCACACCCCGACTCATGGCACTGAAAGGGTGCTCGGCCCTCACACCCCAGGTCATAGCACTGAAGGGGTGCCCGCCCTCACACCCCTGGCCATAGACCTAAACGAGTGCCCGGCCCTCACATCCCGGGTCATGGCACTGAAGGAGTGACCGGCCATCACACCCCGGGTCATGTCACTGAAGCGGTGCCCAGCCGTCACACCCCTGGCCATGGCACTGAAGGTGTGCCCGGCCCTCACACACCTGGTTATTGACCTAAATGGGTGACCGGCCCTCACACCTCGGGACATGGGGCTGAAGGGGTGCCTGGCCGTCACACCCCGGGTCATGGCACTGAAGGAGTGGCTGGGTCTCACACCCCGGGTCATGGCACTGAAAGGGTGATCGGCCCTCAAACCCCGGGTCATAGCACTGAAGGGGTGCTCGGCCCTCATACCCTGGGTCATGGTGCTGGAGGGGTGCACGGGCCTCACACCCCAGTTCACAGCACTGTAGCGGTGCCCGGCCTTCACACCCCGTTTCATGGCACTGAAAGGGTGCCCGGCCCTCACACCCCGATTCCTGGCACTGAAATCGAGCCCGGCCCTCACACCCCTGGTCATGGTGCTGAAGGGGTGCCGGGCCCTCACACCCAGATTCATGGCACTGAAGGGGTGGTTGGCCCTCACACCCCGGGTCATGGTGCTGAAGGGGTGCCCGGCCCTCACACCCCGATTCATGGCACTGAAAGGGTGCCCGGCCCTCACACCCCAGTTCATGGCACTGAAGGGGTGCCCGTCCGTCACACCCCGGTTCATAACACTGAAGGGGTGCCCGGCCCTCACACTATGGGTCATGGTGCTGGAAGGGTGCCCGGCCCTCACGCCCAAAGTTATGTCACTAAAGGGGTGCCCGGCCCTCACACCCCGGGTCATGTCACTGAAGGGGTGCACGGCCATCACACCCCGGGAATGGACCTAAAGGGGTGCCCGGCCCTCACACCCAGGGTCATGGGGTTGAAGCGGTTCCCGGTCCTCACACCACGGGTCATGGAGCTGAAGGGGTGCCCGGTCATCACACCCCGATTCATGGCACTGAAAGGGTGCCCGGCCATCACACCCCGGTTCATGGCACTGAAAAGGTGCCCGACCCTCACACCCGTGTCATGTGAAGGGGTGCCCGGCCCTCACACCGCGGTTCATAGCTCTGTAGGGGTGCCCTGCCCTCACACCCTGTTTCATTGCACTAAAGGGGTGCCCGGCCCTCACACCCCGGGTCATGGCACTGAATCGGTGCGGCCGTCACACCCCTGGCCATGGCACTGAAGGTATGCCCGGCCCTCACACCCCTGGTCATAGACCTACACGAGTGCCCGGCCCTCACATCCCGGGTCATGGGGCTGAAGGGGTGCCCAGCCCTCACACCCATGGTCATGGCACTGAAGGAGTGACCGGCCCTCACACCCCGGTTCATGGCACTGAAAGGGTGCCCAGCCCACACACCCCGGGTCATGTCATTGAAGGGGTACCTGCCCTTCTGCTCCCGGGTCATGGCACTGAAGGAGGATTTCACCACGCCCCTGGGTCATGGCACTGAAAGGGTGTCCGGCCCACACACCCCGGGTCATGTCATTGAAGGGGTACCCGCCCTTCACACCCCGGGTCATGTCTCTGAAAGGGTGCCCGGCCGTCACACCCCGGGTCATAGCACTGAAGGGGTGCCCGGCCCTCATACCCCAGGTTATGGTGCTGGAGGGGTGCCCAGCCCTCATACCCCGATTCATGGCACTGAAATCGAGCCCGGCCCTCACACCCCGGGTCATATTGCTGAAGGGGTGCCCGGCGCTCACACCCCGATTCATGGCACTGAAGGGGTGCCCGGCCCTCAAACCCCGGGTCATGGCACTGAAAAGGTACCCTGCCCTCACACCCCGTGTCATATGGAAGGGTGCCCGGCCCTCACACCCCGTTTCATGGCACTAAAGGGGTGCCCGTCTCTCACACCCCGGCTCATGGCACTAAAGGGGTGCCCGGCCCTCACACCGCGGTTCATAGCTCTGTAGGGGTGCCCTGCCCTCACACCCCGTTTCATTGCACTAAAGGGGTGCCCGGCACTCACACCCCGGGTCATGGCACTGAATCGGTGCCCGGCCGTCGCACCCCTGGCCATGGCACTGAAGGTATGCCGGGCCCTCACACCCCTGGTCATAGACCTAAACGAGTGCCCGGCCCTCACATCCCGGGTCATGGCACTGAAGCGGTGCCCAGCCGTCACACCCCTGGCCATGGCACTGAAGGTGTGACCGGCCCTCACACCCCTGGTTATAGACCTAAACGGGTGCCCGTCCCTCACACCCCGGTTCATGGCACTGAAAGGGGGCCCGGACCACACACCACGGGTCAGGTCATTAAAGGGGTGCCCGGCCCTCATACCCTGGGTCATGGTGCTTGAGGGGTGCCCGGACCTCACACCCCGATTCTTGGCACTGAAATCGAGCCCGGCCCTCACACCCCGGGTCATAGTGCTGAAGGGTTGCCTGGCCCTCACATCCCGGGTCATGGCCCAGAAGGAGTGACCGGCCCTCACACCCCGGGTCATGGCACTCAAAGGGTGCCCGGCCCACACACTCCAGGTTCATGTCAATGAAGGGGTTCCCGGTCCTCACACCCCGGGTCATGTCACTGAAAGGGTGCCCGGCCCTCACACCCCGGGTCATAGCACTGAAGGGGTGCCCGGCCCTCATACCCCGGGTCATGGTGCTAGAGGGGTGCCCGGCCCTCACACCCCGATTCATGGCACTGTAATCATGCCCAGCCCTCACACCCCGGGTCATGGTGCTGAAGGGGTGCCCGGCCCTCACACCCCGATTCATGGCACTGAATGGGTGCCCGGCCCTCACACCCCGGGTCATGTGAAGGGGTGCCCGCACCTCACACCCCGTTTCTTGGTGTAATAGGGCCCTGTCTCATCAACAGAACGTATTATATAAATGGGTCAATACATCTGATATTATATTCAGATTCACCACCCTGTAACTTTCCACTGTCTATGAGTAAGACATGAGATTGACACGTGAGCAGGCAACTTACCCAAGAGGGCGAGACCCATAGCTCAGCATTTCTGTAAGCACGCACTGCGATGCCCCTAAGCTTCAGTAGCTCACCACAACTCATATCGTAAGGACGTGACCTAACGTTTATCATACATAAACGCCGTCCCTTTCTCATTCACTCCTAGACAGTGAGACTTACGGTTGATATACATTCAGGAATTATATATACAACCTTTTATAATAAAAGAAACGAACTACCGTTTGGGTTTCGTTACTTAAAACCCAAATATAAATATGTGTGAACGGACTGGTTAATTGGACAAGCAGCCGATTCATATAGGTGGCAAGCGGTGTGTACGGATTCTTCAAACTGGTAGTCGTATCATCAGTCTGTGTCTTGTGAAAAAAGAGAAACCACACAGCAGTGACGCGTTACATAATCCGAGTGTTTAAAACTATATCCCCTATTGAGACGATATGTAGTGAGCGCTCCTTATCTCTGTCACATACAAATACGTGCAGAATTCGTAATATACAAATATTACAGCCTGTTGGTACATATCCAGATTGAGCTGGTTGAGATAGACTCCACTCAGCATTCCCTAGACATTACAGTGTTGCAGTGTTGAACAACAGTTTCGTAGCCTGGAATTCAATTGGTATTTCACTAGCAGCTGAGCAGTATTGTTGTGTCGTCAGCGCGAATTACGAATTCCGGTGTCATCATACAGATCTCCATATATACGTGGACTGTGAAGAATTGGCACATGGCAGTTTTCGCAGCGAACCAGCACGACCAGTGTGATAACCAATCATCAGTTTTCTGATCGCCGGAGGAGGAACTCACCTACAGGTATTTCAAGTGGACTCGTCTCTTACCAAAGCAGAAGCGTCTTCTCGTTGCCAAGGAAACCAGCAGCAGCGCACGCATCCTAGGAAAGGCCCCACCCTCACTCCACCCACCGCTCCACTCAGAACTCTTGAAGGATCACATTTTCTATACAGACGTACTACTCTGTATAAATAGGTATTTAAATTACATAGTTCTACACACATGAACACGTTCGAGAGATATCTTCACACCGATAGGTTCGTCGGATAGGATTATTTCAATGATAAAGTGTCGAATGTAAAATTAATGTATTGAAATCCTATAATTTACAGTAGTTTGTAAGTGTCTGTCTACTTATTGATAGTTTAATAATTAACTACAAAACATATTCATTTGTCTTGTAAATGAGAGGCAAGTGATCTACTTACTGTTAAGTATTCATTGACCCAAGGGGGTTAATAGATAATTTCTAAGTTTCCCATGTCTAATGTAGATGAAATCGAACGCCTAGCGCAACTGTTTGCTGATAACTAACTCATCGATGATCAAGCCCAGACTGACATAGATTTTGAGTATGGAACACAGTTAAATGAGTAGGTAGGAAGTAGTGAGAAAGTTATAGACGAATCATTTGACGACTTAAACCGTCGTACCCTACGGTCTGGTAATCACTATAGTACCTCACCTAAGTATACTAAAGCAGTTACCCCTGTTACAGGTGATAGTGTGTCTGTTGCTAAATCGGTAACAACCTTATTAACCCAGCCTTCTGTTAAGAGTAAGAATACTAATTTGCTTAATACTAACACTAAAATGGCATCTTCTAAACCTCACACCAGTACTACTACCACACCTAAAGCTGATAATGTTATTAATATCATGCAGCGCGGTGATTATGTTCGAAATTTCACGGGACAAGACGATTATAGGGTCGCACATTTTATTCGTGCATGTGAAGATAGCATACGCAATAGTCACATAACGACTGACGAAGAAAAGAAAGCATTTGTACGTTCCCATATAACGCAGGGTTCCTATGCAGGCAGTCGTTTAAATGCGTTT
>NW_024747215.1:0-13653 GCF_018991925.1 Homarus americanus
AGTAGATTATCGACTTTCGGGGAGTAGATTGAATTTTGGGGAAATATTACCTAATTATGAAGTAGATTATCATAGAAAACGGGAATTGTATCATAAAAACGGAAATATCTACTTTCCGAAAGTTGGTTACCCATTTCCCGAAAGTAGATAGATTTCTACTCTTTCGGCAGATTATCTGACTTCGAAGCAGATCGATTTGGAAATTTCGAAAATTTCGAAAGTAGATAGATTTTTCATTATCGATTTTCGGGGAGAGATTTGAATTAGGTAATATTCTGTATTCGAAAATCTGCTTCCCCGAAAAGTCGATAATCTACTTTCCCGAAAAGTAGAAAATCTATCTACTTTTCGGGAAAGTAGATAACCAACTTTCCCGGAAAGTAGATATTTCCCAGTTTTTATGATACAAATTTCCCGTTTTCTATGATAATCTACTTCGCAAAATTAGGTAATATTTCCCCCAAAATTCGAAATCTACTTCCGCGAAAAGTCGATAATCTACTTTCCCGAAAAGTAGAAAATCTATCTACTTTTTGGGAAAGTAGATAACCAACTTTCCCGGAAAGTAGATATTTCCCATTTTTTATGATACAAATTTCCCGTTTTCTATGATAATCTACTTCGCAAAATTAGGTAATATTTCCCCCAAAATTCGAAAATCTACTTCCCCGAAAAGTCGATAATCTACTTTCCCGAAAAGTAGAAAATCTATCTACTTTTCGGGAAAGTAGATAACCAACTTTCCCGGAAAGTAGATATTTCCCAGTTTTTATGATACAAATTTCCCGTTTTCTATGATAATCTACTTCGCAAAATTAGGTAATATTTAGTATCAACTCTAGATGTTTATGATGTTTTGAGTTGTTGTTTGTGCCTATCCCTGCCTAAATGGTTGCGACAGTAATTAAAAACATTCAAGTCAGAATCATGAACTCTGATCTAGAAGAAGTGAGAAATGCAGAGAGACCTGACAGTTGTAGCATTAGTAAATATGACAAATTTTGTAACAAGAGGTACCGGTATGGCCAGCATAAGGACAGAACCAGACAATGTGATGTAGTCGTGGCCAGAATTAGGCTAGGATACAGACACATCTGGCAAGTTAGTAACGCTGTACCCATACCGGAACACTCAACATGTAAACTTTGTGATAAACCTTTAAAGCATACACTTGAACACTATATTATTGAATGTGACACTGTCAAAGACTTCAGGCCACCTGACTTACTGTATCTTGAACTATGTAATTACTTCATTGAATCAGGTGTGCTTGAGGACATTCTTGCTGTTTATCCCAAATTTGCTAGCCCACACTGAATAGTCTTCAATTAGAATATGACTCCAATGTATGTGATCCACTGACCTATATATACTGCTAATGAATATGATGTATTTCCTTCTTTGTGTACGAACCTCTGTCCTGCGTGGCAGTGAACAGTGGCATTACCCACATGAATCTGACCTATATATAGTGTCAATGAATATGATGCATTCTTTGTGTACGAACATCTGTCCTGTATGGCAGTGAAAAGTGACATTACCCACATGAATCTGACCGACGTATATGTATGTATGTGTGCGTGTGTGCATGTATATGTACGTGTACATGTATATGTGTATGTATATACGTGTATGTATATGTGTGTGTGTGTGTGTTTACATATATGTATATGTACTGTCAATGAATATGATGCAACTCTTTGTGTACGAACCTCTGTCCTGCATGGCAGTGAACAGTGACATTATCCATATGAACCTGACCTATATACATTTATAGTTGTTAATGAATATGATGTACGACGCCAGCTGTCTACGTGATCCCGTTTTCGACAACATCATGCTTTTGTTTTCCAAATCCAATATGGCTGTATGTTAACTTAGGAAAAATAAAGACATTGATTATATGCTTTCTTTTATTACACTGAAATTATTTCTGTCAACATACATGAAAAATATACAGAGTCCACAAACATTGAAAAAATTTCTAAGTCCACAAAACAGAAATTTTACTAAGTCCACAAAGGATAAAAAAACACTAAGTCCACAAAGAATGACAAATTTTCTAAGTCCACAAAGGATAAGAAATTATTCCAAGTCAACAAAGGATAAGAAATTTTTAAGTAGATTTTCGAATTTTGGGGGAAATATTACGTAATTTTGGGAAGTAGATTATCATAGAAAACGGGAAATTTGTATCATAAAAACTGGGAAATATCTACTTTCCGGGAAAGTTGGTTATCTACTTTCCCGAAAAGTAGATAGATTTTCTACTTTTCGGGAAAGTAGATTATCGACTTTCGGGGAAGTAGATTGTCGAATTTTGGAGGAAATATTACCTAATTTTGCGAAGTAGATTATCATAGAAAACGGGAAATTTGTATCATAAAAAATGGGAAATATCTACTTTCCGGGAAAGTTGGTTATCTACTTTCCCGAAAAGTAGATAGATTTTCTACTTTCGGGAAAGTAGATTATCGACTTTCGGGGAAGTAGATTGTCGAATTTTGGAGGAAATATTACCTAATTTTGCGAAGTAGATTATCATAGAAAACGGGAAATTTGTATCATAAAAAATGGGAAATATCCTTCTCCATTCCTTCTACCCCTCACTTGCCCAAAGTGTTTCCGCGACACTTAACATCGTGTGGAACATTTTTTTTGGAAATTACATATTGATAGTCAAGCTCTTAGTGAGGATCTCTTGTTTGACAGGGGCCGCCTCAAAAGTCACCAAAAGTTTGGTTTGGAAAAGGTAGTGGATGAGTGGAACAAGTTACCAAACTATCATCATTAACTCGAATGTGGTAGATAGCTTCAAACATAGGGTTGGATGGATGTATGAGCGATAGGGTTGGTTGTAAAGCAGGATTGCCATAATTGGGCCAAGAGTTCATTGCAGTTTCCTCCATTCTTATGTTCTTATTTTCTTATCCTTAAGCTCTCTGGTGTCTGTCAATGTTCGTCCAATCTTGTCTGGTGATATAGTTTGATACATTTGGAAGAATTCCTTGGGGTTTGATATCGTCTACCTTGCACCTTCAGTTTATTAATCTAACCTGGCCAGACGTCACTGACCTACTTGGAAGGGCGTGCCTCTGTGTGTTCGTGTTAGTGACCATAAAAATGGCCTGCCGTGGGCCGTTGTGTTGTGTGGGAAGAGGGACGGTGTGGGAGACGACCCCGAGCCACCCTGTTGAGTGAGCTGGAGTTGGGCTGAAGCAGTTGCGGAGAGAGATGGATTTTGAAGGGAGAACACAGCCCTCAGGACTGAACTCCTTCAGGTAGGTGTCCTGCTAGGCAGGACACAGCAGAGGTTCAGGATGAGCAGAGGAGTGGAAGTGGCTGTCTCCAAGGGGTTAAGTCAGACTCGGATGGCTGGCCAGGGTGTGGAGTGCCCTAACCCCTACCAAGTGTTGGAGGGGAGCTGACGAGGGAAGAGAAGAGGCATGGCGGTGTGTACAGGGGAAAGGGCAGTTGGTCAAACCCATAGCAGTGGTAAGGTCGTGGTAGCTGGAGACAGCCAGTCAGATGATTGTTCTTGTGATAAACCTCATGTTTAAACCTTTCTTCTGCGTGATGATGATGATGATGGTGATGGTGGTGATAGTGATGCTGTGTTGATGATTATGGTGATGCGGTGATGATGATGGTGATGGTGGTGATGGTGATGCTGATGATGATTATGAGGTGATACTGATGATGATGATGATGATGGTGATGATGATGGTGATTATGGTGATGGTGATACGTGATGATGGTGATGATGATGATGGTGATAATGATGATGATACTGTTGATGGTGATGATGATGATGATGGTGATTATGGTGATGCTGAAGATGATGGTGATGATGATGATGGTAGTGGTGATGCTGATGATGATGGTGATGCTGATGATGATGGTGATTATGGTGATGCTGATGGTGGTGATTATGGTGATGCGATGATGGTGGTGATGATGATGGTGGTGATGGTGATGTTGGTGGTGATGGTGATGGTGGTGATGATGGTGATTATGGTGATGTGCTGATGATGATGGTGGTGATGGTGGTGATGATGGGTTGATGCACGTGATGATGGTGATTATGGTGATGCTGATGATGGTGGTGATGGTGATGTGGTGATGCGGTGGTGATGCTGATGATGGTGGTGATGATGGTGATGATGCTGATGATGAGTGGTGATGATGATGATGTGTACCGTTGATTGTGATGGTGGTGTGGTGATGCTGATGATGATGATGGTGATGGTGATGCTGTGATGGTACCGATGATTGTGATGGTGATGGGTGATTGTGGTGATACTGGTGATGATGATGGTGATGATGATGATGATGATGATGATGGTGGTGATGCTGGTGGTGGTGGTGCAGGTGATGGTGGTGTTACTGATGATGGTGGTAGTGATGATGGTGATGGTGATGATGGTGATGCTGATGGTGATGGTGGTGGTACTGATGGTGATGAGTGGTGGTGATGATGCTGATGGGTGATGATGGTGGGTGTTTAGGTGATGGTGATACTGATGATGCTGGTGGGTGATGGTGATGATAGTGCTGATGGTGATGATGATGGTGATGATGATGCTGATGGTGATGGTGATGATGATACTGATGTGATGATGGTGATGCTGATGGTGATGGGTGGTGTTACTGTGATGATGATGGTGATGATGGTGATACTGATGGTGATGATGGTGATGGTGATGATGGTGATGGTGATGATGGTGATACTGAGTGATGCTGTGGTGGTGATGGTGGTGTGCTGATGATGGTGGTGATACTGATGGTGATGTGGTGATGGGTGATGATGGTGATGCTGGTGGTGGTGATGATGGTGATGCAGTGGTGATGATGGTGATGGGCGTTGATGGTGATGCTGTGAGTTGATGGTGATGCTGTGCTGATGGTGATGATGGTGATGCTGATGGTGATGATGGTTGATGGTGATGGTGGTGATACTGAGTGGTGATGGTGATGCTGATGATGCTGATGTTGATGATGGTGGTGTTGCTGATGATGGTGGTGGTGCTGTGGTGATGATGGTTGATGCTGTGGTGATGGTGATGGTGATGATGGTGATGCGGTGGTGATTGATGGTGATGCGATTGGTGATGGTTGATGCAGTGGTGGTTGATGCTGATTGGTTGGTGATGGTGGTGTTGCTGATGATGGTGATGCTGATTGATTGATTGGTGATGTACTGAGTGGTGATGATGGTGGTTGGTGCTGATGATGATGGTGATGCTGGTGGTGGTGTGGTGATGCTGGTGATGGTGATGTGGTGATGATTGGGGTGATGCTGATGGTGATGGTGGTGTTGCTGATGATGATGGTGATGCTGGTGGTGATGATGGTGATGCTGATGGTGATGATGGTGGTGTTGCGATGATGATGGTGATGCTAGTGGTGATGGTGATGATACTGATGATGATGATGGTGATGATGGTGATACTGATGGTGATGATGGTGAGTTGTTGCTGATGATGATGTGGTGATGCTAATGGTGATGATGGTGATACGGTGAGTGGTGGTGGGTGATGCTGATGATGGTGATGGTGATTATGGTGATGCTGATGTGGTGGTGGTGATGATGATGATGCTGATGATGGTGATGGTGATTGTGGTGATGCTGTGGTGAGTGTGGTGGTGGTGGTGGTGATGATGGTGAGTGCTGATGATTGGTGGTGATTATGGTGATGCAGTGGTGATGTGGTGGTTTGATGGTGTTGAGTGGTGGTGAGTGCTGAAGTGAGTGAGTGCTGGTGATGCAGTGGTGGTGATGATGGTGATGCAGTATTGGTGATGGTGAGGTGATGGTGGTGATTCTGGTGATGGTGATACGATGATGATGGTGATGTGGTTGATGATCATGTTGATAATGGTGATGATGATGGTGATGATGATGTTTAATGATTGTTGGTGATGATGATGATATTGATAATGGTGATGGGAGTAATGACATAGTAAAATAATGATAGAATAGTATGTAATAATAGTGATGATACTTATATTAATAGCAATAAAAATATATATAATATATATATATGTAACGATAAAAATAAATACAAAAACAAGTAATAATAATGTCCCTGTCTGTCTGTCTGTGTATGTGTGTGTGTCTGTCTGTCTGTGTGTGTGTCTGTCTGTCTGTCTGTGTCTCCGTCATTTTCCATCTGTCTCTTTTGTGTTTCTGTATGTGTGTTTGTGTGTTTGTGTGTTTGTTCGTTTTTATTTGTTATTCTTTGCAACTTTCTGTGTGACTGTCTAACTCTTTTCTCTATCTATCTGTCTCTATCTGTTCTCTTTCAGTTTCTGTCTATCTATTACTGTCATCGTTCTTTTTTTTTTTCTCTCTCTGTCACATCCTTCTATTTTCCTGTTTTATCACATAATTATCACTGTCATTCTCTTTAGATTGTCCCTCTTTAATATACAGTGGAATAATTTCTACTCCACTGAACAAATCAGTCTTAATTAATTGTACCCATAGTTGATAAGAATTAGGAGGGAGAGGGAGAGATCCCACTGTCGCCAATCGCCGCCTTTTTCTCTCTCTCTCTCTCTCTCTCTCTCTCTCTCTCTCTCTCTCTCTCTCTCCTTTTTCTCTTTCCTAGGCTTACGTTCCATCTCTCCTTAATGGGTAAATGATCATCGATAATTCAAGGAGTCACTATTTTTGAGAGCAGCAGGGTGACCTCTTAAGACTGATAGCCGTGTCTTTTGGATGTGTGTGTGTGTGTGTGTGTGTGTGTGTGTGTGTGTGTGTGTGTGTGTGTGTGTGGTGGTGGGGGGTGGCAGGCAGAGAGTTAAATTTATTCATCCAGTGCTAAGGGAGAGGAGGTGAAAGGGAGGGTTAGGAAGGGAGAAAGATAGGGAGAAGGGGAGGCTTAGAAAGGGAGAATGAGGGAGGGGCAAGTGAAGGAGGAGGAAAGTGATGGGGAAGGAGGAGGTGATAGAAGGAGGGAGGTGAAAGGAGGAAAGGAGGTTGAGAGTGGAGAGGGAGGGTGAGAGGAGGTGAGGAGAACTGGGAAGGAGGGTGGATGAGGACAGAGAGGGTAGTGATGCAGGACACCCTCATAGGACTTAATAGATCCTAACACCCACATGTATGTTTCCCAACTGGTGAGAGTGTGTGAGGGGGAAGGAGGAAGAAAGAGGTGAGGAAAAGGGAAAGGAAGAGTAGGAAGGAGGATGAAGCCAGAAGAATAATATACAACAACAATAAGGGAAGAGAGATGGGTGTAGACATACAGGGAATATCAAGGAACATATATTAACTGGCAAGGTGGTAAAACTAATGAGAAAGGTGGCGGAAGGTTATTGAGTCAGAGTTGGAGAGAGCAGAGAGAGCGAGAGCAGAGCGAGAGAGAGAGAGAGGAGAGAGAGAGAGAGAGAGATCATGTTAGTAACCATAATATATCTATATAAAACAAAGAAGTATGTCTGTTTGTGTGTATGTGTTTGTTTGTGTGTCCTCACGAGAATCTCGGAAACTTCTTTGATCTGTAGTGATGATGGATGGTGTTATATGTAGTGATGATGGATGGTTATATGTAGTGATGATGGATGGTGTTATATGTAGTGATGATGGGTGGTGTTATATGTAGTGATGATGGGTGGTGTTATATGTAGTGATGGTGGTGTTATATGTAGTGATGATGGGTGGTGTTATATGTAGTGATGATGGATGGTGTTATATGTAGTGATGATGGGTGGTGTTATATGTAGTGATGATGGGTGGTGTTATATTGTAGTGATGATGGGTGGTGTTATATGTAGTGATGATGGGTGGTATATGTAGTGATGATGGATGGTGTTTATATGTAGTGATGATGGGTGTTGTTATATTTAGTGATGATGGTTGGTGTTATATGTAGTGATGATGGGTGTGTTGTTATATGAGTGATGATGGATGGTGTTATATGTTAAATGATGATGATGGGTGGTGTTATATGTAGTGATGATGGGTGGTGTTATATGTAGTGATGATGGGTGGTTATTTATGTAGTGATGATGGATGGTGTTATATGTAGTGATGGGGTGGTGTTATATGTAGTGATGATGGGTGTTATATGTAGTGATGATGGATGGTGTTATATGTAGTGATGATGGGTGGTGTTATATATGATGATGATGGGTGGTGTTATATATGGTGATGGGTGTTATATGTAGTGATGATGGATGGGTTATATGTAGTGATGGTGTGGTGTTATATGTAGTGATGATGGTGGTGTTATATGTAGTGATGATGGGTGGTGTTATATGTGATGATGGGTGGTGTTATATGTAGTGATGGATGGTGTTATATGTAGTGATGATGGGTGGTGTTATATATGTGGTGATGATGGGTGGTGTTATATTGTAGTTGATGGTGATGTTATTATGTAGTGATGATGGGTGGTGTTTATATATGTAGTGATGATGGGTGATGTTATATGTAGTGATGATGGATGTGTTATATGTAGTGATGATTGGTGTTATATTAGTGATGATGGATGTTATATGTGTAGTGATGATGGATGGTGTTATTGTAGTGATGATGGGTGGTGTTATATGTAGTGATGATGGGTGGTGTTATATGTAGTGATGATGGATGGTGTTATATGTAGTGATGATGGGTGGTGTTATATGTGGTGATGATGGGTGATGTTATATGTAGGTGATGATGGATGGTGTTATATGTGGTGATGGGTGGTGTTATATGTAGTGATGATGGGTGGTGTTATATAGTGATGATGGGTGGTGTTATATTGATGATGGATTGATTATTATGTAGTGATGGGTGATGTTATATGTGATGATGGATGGTGTATATTAATGATGATGGGTATGGTGATGATGGGTGTTATATGTAGTGATGATGGGTGGTGTTATATGTAGTGATGATGGATGGTGTTATATGTAGTGATGATGGGTGATGTTATATGTAGTGATGATGGATGGTGTTATATGTAGTGATGATGGGTGGTGTTATATGTAGTGATGATGGGTGGTGTTATGTAGTGATGATGGATGGTGTTATATGTAGTGATGAGATGGTGTTATATGTGTAGTGATGATGGGTGTTATGTAGTGATGGATGGTGTTATATGTAGTGATGATGGGTGGTGTTATATGTAGTGATGATGGATGGTGTTATATGTGTAGTGATGATGGTTGGTGTTATGTGGTAGTGATGGATGGTGTTATATGTAGTGATGATGGATGGTGTTATATGTAGTGATGATGGATGGTGTTATATGTAGTGATGATGGGTGGTGTTATATGTAGTGATGATGGATGGTGTTATATGTAGTGATGATGGGTGGTGTTATATGTAGTGATGATGGATGGTGTTATATGTAGTGATGATGGTGGTGTTATATGTAGTGATGATGGATGGTGTTATATGTAGTGATGATGGATGGTGTTATATGTAGTGATGGATGGTGTTATATGTAGTGATGATGGATGGTGTTATATGTAGTGATGATGGATGGTGTTATATGTAGTGATGATGGGTGGTGTTATATGTAGTGATGATGGATGGTGTTATATGTAGTGATGATGGATGGTGTTATATGTAGTGATGATGGATGGTGTTATATGTGGTGATGGATGGTGTTATATGTAGTGATGATGGATGGTGTTATATGTAGTGATGATGGATGATGTTATATGTAGTGATGATGGATGGTGTTATATGTAGTGATGATGGATGGTGTTATATGTAGTGATGATGGATGGTGTTATATGTAGTGATGATGGATGGTGTTATATGTAGTGATGATGGATGGAGGTGGATGAAGGTGTGCAGCAAGGTGTGAATGAAGGTGTGGTACAGGTGAGGTGTGCCAGGTAGAAGGTGTGTGTGAAGGTGTGAGATGAGGTGCTGGGTGGGGGTGGATGAGGGATGGTGCTGGGGGGTGGATGAGGGTGTGGACAGGGTGGATGGAAAGGTAACAACGTGCTGGCTGAGCAGGCCATGGTGTGATAGATGATGAAAATTATATGTGGTACAGGTAAAGAAAGAGTGCAAAGAGTGATGAAGGTATAATGTGGGTGAGCAGTGAATGAAAGAAAAGTGTGATGCTACATGAAGAGTGTAGGTGAATAAGTGCATTGCTGGGTGAGCAAGGTGTGAGGTGAATGAGAAAGGTGTGTGCTGGGTGAAAACAGGTGCAAGGGGTGAATGAAGGTGTGTGGTGCTGTGAGGTGTGGGGGTGGATAGAAAAGGTGTGGTGTCGTGAGAAGGTGTGGGGTGATAAGGGTGTGGGGTGGGGGTGTGGTGCTGGGTGGGGATGTGGTGAGATGTGGGGGTGTGGTGGTGGTTTCACTTCTTCTTAACATTTGTTTTGAGAGTTTAGTGTGCTTTGTGGTCTGCAGTTTGTTAGATGAGGGGCCCTTCTCCTTCACCTGGCAAAATACCTCAACCTTTGAAACTTTGTTCAGTCTTGTCCAGTGCCACCATTGGCAGTTGCAACACTAACAGCCTCTCACTGAGTCAAAATCAAAATTTGACCATACAGAAAAATGCAGTTTAATAAGGTTGAATTTAAAAGAAATTGACAACAAAATGAAGCTCTGTTTATCACTATAGTGTTGAGGACTGGTGTTTGGCAGGAGATGATGGATGGTGTTATAATATGTAGTGATAGTGGATGGTGTTATATGCTTAGTGATGAGAAGGACAAGTATATAAAAGTAATGATGGATGAGTGTTATATGTAAAGGATGATAGGAGATAATATATGTAGTGATGGATTTGGTGTTATATGTAGTGATGATGGATGGTGTTATATGTAGTGATGAAGGATGGCGTTATATGTAATGTGTTAGATGGTGTTATATGTAGGGATGATGGGAGGAGTAATATATGTAGTGATGATGGATGGTGTTATATATAGTGATGCATGATGATATATGTAGTGATGATGGTTGGTATTATATATAGTGGTACTGGATGGTGTTGTTATATGTGAAGTGATGATGGATGGAATTTACATATGTAGTGATGATGGATGATGTTATGTATTGATGATGGGTGGTGTTATATGTAGTGTTGGATGAGTAGTTATATGTAGTGATGATGGATGATATTATATGTAGTGATGATGAGATGGTTCTATGTAGTGATGGATGAAATTGTTATATAGTGATGATGGATGATGTTATATGTAGTGAAGTGATGAGATGTGGTTTTATATGTAGTGATGATGGATGGTGTTATATGTGAAAATTGATACGAATGCATGATCAGTATATGTAGTAGTGATGGATTTGGTGTTATATGTAGTGACGCTGGATGCTATCATAGTGATGACGGATAGAGCTATATGCAGTGATGATGGATGATGTTATGAAGCGACGATGGGCGATGCTATATCAGTGATGCTGGATGGTATCACATGTGATGATGGACGATACTATACGAAGATGACGAACCTGCTCCTACATGCAGTGATGATGGATGTTGAACCAGCGATGACGCATGATTTCATCGCAGTGACGATGGAAAAGCCATATGTAGTGATGCTGGATGGTGTCATATGTAGTGATGATGGATGGAGTTATATGTAGTGATGATGGATGATATTATATGTAGTGATGATGGTTGGTGTTATATGTAGTGATGTTGGATGGTATTATATGTCGTGATGGATGGTTCTATATGTAGTGATGGTGGATGGTGTTATATGTAGTGATGATGGATCGTGTTATATGTAGTGATGATGGATAGTGTTATATGTAGTGATGATGATGGATGGTGTTATAAGTAGTGATGATGGATGTTGTTATATGTAGTGTTGAAGGATGGTGTTAGTGAAGATTGTGAAGTGAGATGTAGTGAAGATTGTGAAGTGAGGTGTAGTGAAGATTGTGAAGTGAGATGCAGTGAAAATTGTGAAGTGAGATGTGGTGAAGATTGTTAAGTGAGATGTAGTGAAGATTGTGAAGTGAGATGTAGTGAAGATTGTGAAGTGAGATGTAGTGAAGATTGTGAAGTGACATGTAGTGAAGATTGTGAAGTAAGATTTAGTGAAGATTGTGAAGTGAGATGTAGTGAAGATTGTGAAGTGAGATGTAGTGAAGATTGTGAAGTGAGATGTAGTGTAGACTGTGAAGTGAGATGTGGTGAAGATTGTGAAGTGAGATGTAGTGAAGATTGTGAAGTGAGATGTGGTGAAGATTGTGAAGTGAGATGTAGTGAAGATTGTGAAGTGAGATGTAGTGAAGATTGTGAAGTGAGATGTAGTGAAGATTGTGAAGTGAGATGTAGTGAAGATTGTGAAGTGGGATGTAGTGAAGATTGTGAAGTGAGATGTAGTGAAGATTGTGAAGTGAGATGTAGTGAAGATTGTGAAGTGAGATGTAGTGAAGATTGTGAAGTGAGATGTAGTGAAGATTATGAAGTGAGATGTCGTGAAGATTGTGAAGTGAGATGTAGTGAAGATTGTGAAGTGAGATGTAGTGAAGATTGTGAAGTGAGATGTAGTGAAGATTGTGAAGTGAGATGTGGTAAAAATTGTGAAGTGAGATGTAGTGAAGATTGTGAAGTGAGATGTAGTGAAGATTGTGAAGTGAGATGTAGTGAAGATTGTGAAGCGAGATGTAGTGAAGATTGTGAAGTGAGGTGTAGTGAAGATTGTGAATTGAGATGTAGTGAAGATTGTGAAGTGAGATATAGTGAAGATTGCGAAGTGAGATGTGGTGAAGATTGTGAAGTGAGATGTAGTGAAGATTGTGAAGTGAGATGTAGTAAAGATTGTGAAGTGAGATGTAGTGAAGGGTGTGGAGGTGGGGATGTGAGTGAGAGATTTTGGAGGTGAGGATGTGGTGGAAGATTGTGAGAGGTGGATGTTGGTGAGAGATTGTGAGGATGTGGTGGGGGACAGAGGTGGGGATGTGGTGAGAGATTGTGGAAGTGAGGATGTGGTGAGATTGTGAGTGAGATGTAGTGAAGATTGTGAAGTGAGATGTAGTGAAGATTGTGAAGTGAGATGTAGTAAAGATTGTGAAGTGAGATATGGTGAAGATTGTGAAGTGAGATGTAGTGAAAGATTGTGAAGTGAGATGTAGTGAAGATTGTGAAGTGAGATGTATTGAAGATTGTGAAGTGAGATGTAGTGAAGATTGTGAAGTGAGATGTAGTGAAGTTTGTGAAGTGGGATGTAGTGAAGATTGTGAAGTGAGATGTAGTGAAGATTGTGAAGTGGGATGTAGTGTGAAAGGTGTGGGGCGGGGTGAAGGTGTGAGAGGTGAGATGTGGTGAAGGTGTGAAGTGGATGCTGTGGTGTGAGTGGGAACGTGGGGAACTGAAGTGGAATCGTGGTGAAGATGTGTGTGAGTGAAAGGGTGTGGAAGTGGGGATGTGTGGGGTGTGAGATGTGTGAAAGATTGTGAAGTGAGATGTGAGGCAGAAGTTGGGGGTGAGATGTAGGCAGTGTGAAGGGTGGGGATGTGGTGAGAGGATTTTGGAGTGAGATGTGAGTGAAGATTGGTGGGGTGAGATGTGGTGAAGATTGGTGAGGTGAAGTCAAGTGAGATTGGTGAGTAAGATGTGGTGGAGTTTGGCAGGGTGAGTGGGAAGATTGTGGTGGGGATGTGGTGGGGTGTGGGGGTGGGGATCATGAGTGAAGATTGTGGGGGGTGAGATGTGGTGGGGAAGATTGT
>NW_024747216.1:0-25939 GCF_018991925.1 Homarus americanus
GAGTGTCAAAGGCGTACCTGGGAGGACCAGGTGTACCTGGGAGTGAGAGGTGTACTTGGGAGTGCCAGGAGGTACTTGGGAGGGTCAGAGGTGTACCCAGTGTCATCGGTGTACCTAAGAGAGTCAGCGGTGTACCTGGGAGTGTTAGAGGAGTATCAGGAGTGACAGAGGAGTACCTAGGTGTGTCAGAGGTGTACCTGGGTGTGGAGGCACTCCTAGGAGTGTCAGAGGTACCTGGGTGTCAGAAGTGTACCTGGGAGTATCAGGCGTACCTGGGAGTGTCAGAGGTGTACCTGGGAGTGTCAGAGGTGACCTGGGAGTGTCAGAGGTACGTGGGAGAGTCAGGGGTGTACCAGGGAGTGTCAGTGGAGTACCTGGGAGGTCAGAGGTGTACCTGGGAGTGTCAGGAGGTACCTGGGAGTGTCAGAGGAGTATCTGGGAGTGTCGGACGTGTACCTGGGAGTGTCAGAGGTGTACCAGGGAATGCAGGGTGAGTGCCTGGGAGTGTCTGGTGTACCTGGGAGAGGTGTGGCACTGGGAGGTCTGAGGTGTACCTGAAGTGTCTGAGGTGTACCTGGGAGTGTCAGGGGAGAACCAGGGAGTGAAAGAGGTGTACCTGGGAGTGGCAGAGGTGTACCAGGGAGTGCCTGAGGTGTACCTGGGAGGTAGGGGTGTACCAGGGAGTGTCAGAGGAATACCTAGGGAGTGTCAGAGGTGTAACTGGGAGCCAGAGGTGTACCAGGCACCGGAGGTTTACCTGGGAGTCAACCGGAGGCGGACCTGGGAGTGTCAGAGGTGTACCTGGGAGCATCAGAGGTACCTGGAAGTGTCAGAGGTGTACCTGGGAATGTCAGAGGTATACCAGGGAGTGTCAGTGAAGCACCTGGGATTCTCAAAGGTGTACCTGGGAGCATCAGAGGTGTACCTGGGAATATCGGAGGTGTACCTGGGAATATGGAGGTGTACCTGGGAGGTCAAAGGTGTACCTGGGAGGTCGGAGGTGTACCTGGGAGTGTTGAGAGATGTACCTGGGAGTCAGAGGTGTATCTGGGAGTGTCAGACGTACCTGGGAGTGTCAGACGTATCAGGGAATGCAGTGGAGTACTTGGGAGGTCGGCGGTGCACTGGGAGTGTTAGAGGTGTATCAGGAGTAACAGAGGAGTACCTAGGAGTGTCAGGCATGGGAAAGTCAGAGGTGTACCTGGGAGTGTCAGAGGTGTACCTGGGAGTGCAGAGGTGTACCTGGGAGTGTCAGAGATGTACCTGGAGTGTCAGAGGTGTATCTGGGAGTGTCGGACGTGTACTTGGGAGTGTCAAGGGTGTACCAGGGTGCTCAGGAGCACCTGGGAGTGTCAGAGGTACCTGGATTGTCAGAAGTGTACCTGGGAGTGTCAAAGGGGCACCTGGGAGTGTCAGAGGCACCTGGGAGGTCAGAGGTGTACTTGGGAGGCCAGAGGTGTACTTGGGAGGGTCAGAGGTGTACCTGGAGGTCATCGGTGTACCTAAGAGTGTCACGGTGTACCTGGGAGTGTTAGAGGAGTATCAGGGAGTGACAGAGGAGTACCTAGGTGTGTCAGAGGTACCTGGGTGTGTGAGAAGTGTGTACCAGGTGTTCTGTGGTGCAACTTGGAGCGAGGTGTACTTGGAATGCTGGAGGAGTATCTGGGAGTGTCGGACGTACCTGGGAGTGCTAGAGGTGTACCAGGGAATGTCAGTGGAGTACCTGGGAGGCCTGCGGTGTACCTGGGAGTGCCAGAGTTGTACATGGGAGTGTTCAGTGTGTACCTGGAGTGCCTGAGGTGTACCTGGGAGGTCAGGGGAGAACCAGGGGAGTGAAAGAGGTGTACCTGAGGACAGAGGTGTACCAGGAGTGTCTGAGGTGTACCTGGGAGGTCAGGGAGGACCAGGGAGGTCAGAGGAATACCTAGGGAGTGTCAGAGGTGTACCTGGGAGGCTGGGGAGGTGTACCTAGGGAGTATCGGAGGTTTACCTGGGAGTGTCGGAGTTGTACCTGGAGTGTCGAGCGGACCTGGGAGTGTCAGAGGTGTACCTGGGAGTGATCAGAGGTGTACCTGGAGTGTCAGGAGGTGGTACCCGGGAATGTCAGAGGTGTACCAGGAGTGTCAGTGGCTACCTGGGATTCTCAAAGGTGTACCTGGGAGCATCAAAGGTGTACCTGGGAATGGAGGTGTACTGAGAATATCGGAGGTGTACCTGGGAGTGTCAGAGGTACCTGGGAGTGTCGGAGGTGTACCTGGGGAGGTCACAGGAGTTCCTGGGATTGTTAGAGGTACCTGGCAGCACAGAGGTACCTGGGAGTGTCAGAGATGTACCTGGGAGTGTTAGAGGTGATCAGGGTGTCGCAGACGTACCTGGGAGTGTAGAGGTGCATCAGGAATGTCAGTGAGTACTTGGGAGTGTCAAGGGGAGAGACAGGGAGTGACAGAGGAGCACCTAGGAGTGTCAGGAGGCACGTGGGAGTGTCAGGAGGTGCAACTTGGGAGTGTCAGAGGCAGGATGTGAGCACTGGGAGGCTGGAGGTAATTTGAGAGGTCGGGGAGGTACCTGGAGTGTCAGATGTACCTGGGAGTGTCTGGGTGTACCTGGGAGAGTTCGAGGTGTACCTGGGAGTGCTGGGAGAGCACCTGGAGTGTCAGAGGTGCACCTGGGAGTGTCTGGGTAAACCTGGGAGGTTAGGTGTACCAGGGAGGTCAAGGTGAATACCTGGGAGTGTCAGAGGTGTACCTGAGTGTCAGGGGTGTACCTCGGGAGTGTCAGAGGTGCACCTGGGAGTGTCGGAGGTGCACCTGGGAGTGTCAGAGGTGCACCTGGGAGGTTTGGGCGGTGCATCTGGGAGTGTCGGAGGTGTGGCTCCAGTGTTGTGTACCCTGAGTGTCAGAGGCACCAGGACTGTCAGTGAGTACTTGGGAGGTCAAAGGTGTAACTGGGAGGCCAGAGGTGTGTACCTGGGAGGCCAGAGGTGTACCGGGAGAGTCAGAGGTACTGGGAGAGTCGGAGGCACCAGAGTGTGAGAAGGCACGGGAATGTCTGGGGGTACCTGGGAGTGTCAGACGTGCACTTGGGAGTGTCGCAGGTTGTCAGGAGGTGTATCAGGGAATGTCAGTGGAGTACTTGGGAGTGTCAGCGGTGCACCTGGGAGGAGGTGTATCAGGGAGGACAGAGAGTACCTAGGAGGTCAGAGGTGTACGTGGGAGGTCAGAGGTGTACCTGGAGTGTCAGAGATGTACCTGGGAGTGTCAGAGGTGTATCTGGGAGTGTCGGACATGTACTTGGGAGTGACAGGGGTGTACCAGGGAATGTCAGTGGAGTACCTGGTGTGCTCAGAGGTGTACCTGGGTGTGTGAGAAGTGTACCTAGGAGTGTCAGAGGTGTACCTGGGAGTGTCAGAAGTGTACCTGGGAGTGTCAAAGGCGTACCTGGGGGTGTCAGAGGTGTACCTGGGAGTGTCAGAGGTGTACCTGGGGAGGTCAGAGGTGCGTGTGGGAGAGTCAGGGGTGTACCACGGAGGTCAGTGAGTGCCTGGGAGTGCAGAGGCACTGGGAGTGTCAGAGGTGTGCCTGGGAGTCAGAGGAGATCTGGGAGTGTCGGACGTTTTCCTGGGAGTGTCAGAGGTGTACCAGGGAATGTCAGTGGAATACCTGAAGTGTCTGCAGTGCCTCGGATTCGAGGTACCTGGGAGTGTCTGAGGTGTACCTGGGAGTGCGTTCGAGGTGCTTGGGAGCAGTTGGGGAGAACCAGGATGAAAGAGGTGTGCCTGGGGAGTGTCAGAGGTGTACCAGGGAGTGTCCAAGGTGTACCTGGGAGTGTCAGGGTGTACCAGGAGTGTCAAGTGAAACCCAGGGGAGTGTCAGAGGTACCTGGGAGTGTCAGAGGTGTACCTAGGGAGTACGGGAGGTTTACCTGGGAGCAAGTCGCAGGCGACCTGGGAGTATCAGAGGTGTACCTGGGAGTATCAGAGGTGTACCTGGGAGTGTCAGAGGTGTACCTGGGAATGTCAGGAGGTATACCAAGGAGTGTCAGTGAAGTACCTGGGATTCTCAAGGTGTACCTGGGAGTATCAGAGGTGTATCTGGGAATATCGGAGGTGTACCTGGGAATATTGGAGGTGTACAGGAGTGTCAGAGGTGTACATGGGAATATCGGAGGTGTACCTGGGAGTGTCAGCAGGTATCTGGGAGTGTCGGAGGTGTACCTGGCAGTGTCAGCGGTGTACCTGGGATGTCAGAGTGTGCCTGGGAGTGTCTGGAGGTGCCTGCAGAGGTGTACCTGGAGTGTCTGAGGTGTGCCTGGGAGTGTCATAGAAGTACCAGGTGTGTCACAGGGTGCAGGAGGTGTGAGAGGTGTTGCTGGGAGTGTCAGAGGATTATCTGGAAGGGTCGGACGTGTACCTGGGAGTGTCAGAGGTGTACCAGGGAATGTCAGTGGAGTACCTGGGAGTGTCTGCGGTGTACCTGGGAGTGTCAGAGGTGTACCTGGGAGTGTCTGAGGTGTACCTGGGAGTGTCTGAGGTGTAACTGGGAGTGTCAGAGGTATACCTGGGAGTATCAGAGGTGTACTTGGAAGTGTCGGGGTGTGCCTGGGAGTGTCAGAGGGTGTACCTGGGAGTGTCAGAGGTGTACCTGGGTGTGTCAGTGTTCCTAGAGTGTCAGAGGTGTACCTGGGAATGTCAGAGGTGTACCTGGGAGTGTCAGAGATGTACCGAGTGTCAGAGGTATCTGGGAGGTGCCGGACGTGTACACGGAGTGTCAGAGGTGTACCAGGGGTCATGATGGTGCCCTGCAGTGTCTGCGGTGTGCCTGGGGTGTCCAGAGGTGTGCCTGGGATGTCTGGGGTTTACCTGGGGTGTCTGAGGTGTACCTGGGTGTCAGGGGAGAACCAGGAGTGAAAGAGGGTGTGCCTGGGAGTGTCAGAGGTGTACCAGGGAGTGTCTGATGTTTACCTGGGAATGTCAGAGGTGTGCCAGGGAGTGTCAGAGAATACCTAGAGTGTCAGAGGTGTACCTGGGAGTGTCAGAGGTACCCTAGGTGTATCGGAAGTTTACCTGGGAGTGTCGCAGTTGTGCCTGGGGTGTCAGGAGGCGGACCTGGGAGTGTCAGAGGTGCAGGAGTATCAGAGGTGTGCCTGGGTGTCAGAGGTGTACCTGGGAATGTCAGGGGTATACCAGGGAGTGTCAGTGAAGTACCTGGGTTCTCAAGGTGTGCCTGGGAGTATCAGAGGTGTACCTGGGAATATCGGGAGTGTACCTGGGAATATTGGAGGTGTACCTGGGAGTGTCAGAGGTGTGCCTGGGATTCTCAGAGGTGAACCAGGGAGTGACAGAGGAGTACCTGGGAGTGTCAGAGGTGTGCAGGGGAGTGTCAGTGGAGTATCTGGAAGTCTCAAGGGTGTACCTGGGAATATCAGAGGTGTACCTGGAGTGTCAGAGATGTACCTGGGAGTGTAGAGGTGTATCTGGGAGTGTCGGACGTGTGCCTGGGAGTGTCAGAGGTGTGATGGGGAATGTCAGTGGGTACTTGGTAGTGTCAGCGGTGCACCTGGGAGTGTTAGAGGTGTATCAGGGGGTGACAGAGGTACCTAGGAGTGTCAGAGGTGTACGTGGGGTGTCAGAGGTGTGCCTGGGGTGTCAGGGGTGTGCCTGGGGTGTCAGGGTGTGCAGGTGTCAGAGATTACCTGGGGTGTCAGGGTGTATCTGGGAGTGTCGGACGTGTACTTGGGAGTCAGGGGTGTACCAGGAATGTCATTGGAGTACCTGGGAGGCTGCGGAAGGTACCTGGGAGGTCAGAAGGGTACCTGGGAGTGTCAAATGCGTACCGGGAGTGTCAGAGGTGTACCTGGGAGTGTCAGAGGTGTCTGGGAGTGTCAGAGGTGCTTGGAGGGTCAGAGGTGTACCTGGGAGTGTCAAAGGCGTACCTGGGAGTGTCAGAGGTGTACCTGGGAGTGTCGGAGGTGTACCTGTGAGTGTCAGGAGGTGCGTGGGAGAGTCAGGTGTGCCAGGGAGTGTCAGTGAGCCTGGGAGTGAGAGGTGTACCTGGGAGGTCAGAGGTGTACCTGGGATTGTTAGAGGAGTATCAGGAGTGACAGAGAGTACCTAGGGTGTCAGGATATTTAGGAGACCGGAGGTGTACCGGGAACAGGGAGGTGCACTGGGAATATCGGAGGTGTACCAGAGAGTGTCAGAGGTGTACCTGGGATTCTCAGAGGTGAACCAGGGAGTGTCAGAGGATTACCTGGGTGTGTCAGAGGTGTACCTGGGAGTATCGGAGGTGTACCTGGGAGTATCGGAGGTGTACCTGAGAGTTGCAGAGGTGTACCTGGGAGTATCAGAGGTGTACCTGGGAGTGTCAATGGTGTATTTGGGAGTGTCAGGGGTGTAACTGGGAGTTTCGGAGGTGTAACTGGGAATGTCAGAGGTGTACCAGGGAGTGCTGGGTGAGTATCTGGGAGTCTTAAAGGTGTACCTGGGAGTATCAGAGGTGTACTTGGGAATATCGGAGGTGTACCTGGGAATACTGGGAGGTGTACCTGGGAGTGTCAGAGGTGCACCTGGGAGTGTCTGGAGGTACCTGGGAGTGTCACAGGAGTACCTGGGATTGTCAGGAGGTGTACATGGCAGTGTCAGAGGTCTACCAGGAATGTCAGGAGTACTTGGGGTGTCAGAGGTACCGGAGTGTCAGAGGTGTACTTGAGAGTGTCGGACGTACCTGGGAGTGTGAGAAGTGTACCTGGGAGTGTCAGAGGTGTACCTGGGAGGTCGGAGGTGTACCTGGGAGTGTGAGAAGTGTACCTGGGAGGTCGGAGGTGTACCTGGCACTGTTAGCGGTGTACCTGGGAGTGTCAGAGGTGTACTAGGAATGTCAGTGGTACCTGAGTCAACGGTGTACCTGGGAGTGTCAGAGGTGTACCTGGGAGTAAGAGGTGTACCTGGGAGTGTCAGCGGTGTATCTGGGAGTGTCGGAGGTGTACCTGGGAGAGTGAGAAGTGTGCATGGGAGGAGCGGAGATACCTGGGAGTGTCGGAAGTGTCCTATGAATGTTAGGAGGTGTACCTGGGAGGTCAGAGGAGACTGGGAGTGTCGGACGGTGTACCTGGGAGTGTCAGAGGTGTACCAGGGAATGTCAGTGAGTAACCTGGGAGTGTCTGGTGGTGTACCTGGGAGTGTCAGAGGTGTACCTGGGATTGTCTGAGGTGTACCTGGGAGTGTCTGAGGTGTACCTGGGAGGTCAGGGGAGAACCAGGAGAGAAAGAGGTGTACCTGGGATTGTCAGAGGTGTACCTGTGAGTGTCAGAGGTGTACGTGGCTGAGTCAGGGGTGTGTAACAGGGAGTGCTTGGGGAGTACCTGGGAGGTCAGAGGTGTACCTGGGAGTGCAGAGGGTGTACCTGGGAGTGTCAGAGAGTATCTGGGAGTGTCGGACGGCACCTGGAGTGTCAGAGGTGTACCAGGGAATGTCAGTGGAGTACCTGGGAGGTCTGTGGTGTACCTGGGAGGGTCAGAGGTGTACCTGGGATTGTCTGAGGTGTACCTTGGAGGTCTGAGGTGTACCTGGGAGGCTGGGGGAGAACCAGGAGGAAAGAGGTTTACCTGGGAGTGTCAGAGGTACCTGGGAGTGCCTGAGGTACCTGGAGTGTCAGAGGTACCAGGGAGGTCAGAGGAATACCAGGAGGCTGAGAGGTGTACCTGGGAGGCTGCAGAGGTGTACCCAGGAGTACCGGAGGTTTACCTGGGAGGTCGGAGTTGCACTGGGAGTACCGGAGTTGTACCTGGGAGTGTCGAAGTGACCGCTGGGGTGTACCTGGGAGTATCAGAGGTACCTGGGAGCGTGAGAGGTGAAATGTCAGAGATACCAGGAGTGTCAGTGAAGTACCCGGGATTTCAAAACCTGGGAGTATCAGAGGTGTACCTGGGAATATCGGAGGTGTACCTGGGAATATTGGAGGTGTACCTGGGAGTGTCAGAGGTGTACCTGGGAGTCTCAGAGGTGAACCAGGGAGTGTAAGAGGAGTACCTGGGAGTGTCAGAGATGTACCTGGGAGAGTTAGAGGTGTATCTGGGAGTGTCGGACGTGTACCTGGGAGTGTCAGAGGTGTATCAGGGAATGTCAGTGGAGTACTTGGAGTGTCACGGTGCACCTGGGAGTGTTAGAGGTGTATCAGGGAGTGACAGAGGAGTACCCAGGAGTATCAGAGGTGCATGTGGGAGTGTCAGAGGTGTACCTGGAGGCAGAGGTACCTGGGAGGTCAGAGAGGTGTATCTGGGAGTGACGGACGGTACTTGGGAGTGTCAGAAGTGGCAACAGGAATGCTGGGTGAGTACCTGGAGTGTCAGAGGTGTACCTGGGAGGTCAAAGGTACCTGGGAGTGTCAAAGGCATACCTGGGAGTGTCAGAGGTACCTGGGAGTGTCGGAGGTGTACCTGGGAGTGTCAGAGGTGTACTTGGGAGTGTCAGAGGTGTACTTGGGAGGTCAGAGGCACCTGGGAGGTCATTGGTACCAGTGTCAGCGGTGTTCAGAGTCAGTGGTGTACCTTGAGTGTCAGAGGTGTACCTAGGAGTATCGGAGGTTTACCTGGGAGTGTCGGAGTTGTACCGGGAGTGTCGGAGTAGACCTGGGAGTGCCGGAGGCGGACCTGGGAAACAGAGGTGTACCTGGAGTATCAGAGGTGTACCTGGGAGTGTCAGAGGTGTACCTGGAATGTCAGAGGTATACCCAGAGTGTCAGTGAAGTTCCTGGGATTCTCAAAGGTGTACCTGGGAGTATCAGAGGTGTACCTGTATCGGAGGTGTACCTGGGAATATTGGAGGTGTACCTGGGAGGTCAGAGGTGTACCTGACTCAGAGGTGAACCAGGAGTGTCAGAGAGTACCTGGGAGTGTCAGAGGTGTACCAGGGAGTGTCAGTGAGTACCTGGAAGTCTCAAAGGTGTACCTGGGAATATCAGAGGTGTACCTGGGAATATCAGAGGTGTACCTGGGAATATCGGAGGTGTACCTGGGAGTGTCAGGGGAGGTACCTGGAGTGTCGGAGGTACCTGGGAGGTCACAGGAGTACCTGGGATTGCGGTGTACCTTGCAGTGTCAGAGATGTACCTGGGAGTGAGAGGTATCTTGGAGTGTCGGACGTGTACCTGGGAGTGTCAGAGGTGTATCAGGAATGTCAGGTGGAGTACTTGAGATTGTCACCGGTGCACCTGGGAGGTTAGGAGGTATCAGGGGAGACAGAGGAGTACCTAGGGAGTGTCAGGTGTGCGTGGGAGTGTCACAGGTGTACCTGGGAGTGTCAGAGGTGTACCTGGGAGGTCAGAGGAGTATCTGGGAGTGTCGGACGTGTACCTGGGAGTGCAGAGGTACCAGGGAATGTCAGGAGTACCTGGGAGTGTCTGGTGGTGTACCTGGGAGTGTCAGAGGTGTACCTGATTGTCTGAGGTGTACCTGGGAGTGTCTGAGGTGTACCTGGGAGTGTCAGGGGAGAACCAGGGGAGAGAAAGAGGTGTACCTGGGATTGTCAGGTGTACCTGGAGTGTCAGAGGTACGTGGCTGAGTCAGGGGTGTAACAGGGAGTGTCAGTGAGTACCTGGGAGTGTCAGGAGGTGTACCTGGGAGTGTCAGAGAAGTGCCTGGGAGTGTCAGAGATGTACCTGAGAGTTAGAGGTGTATCTGGGAGTGTCGGACGGCACTGGGAGTGTCAGAGGTATCAGGAATGTCAGGAGTACTTGGGAGTGTCACCGGTGCACCTGGGAGGTTAGAGGTGTATCAGGGAGTGACAGAGAGTACCCAGGAGTGTCAGAGGTGTACGGGGAGTGTCAGAGGTACCTGGAGTGTCAGAGGTGTACCTGGGAGTGTCAGAGGTATCTGGGAGTGACGGACGTACTTGGGAGTGCAGAAGTGTACCAGGGAATGTCAGTGAGTACCTGGGAGTGCAGAGGTGTACCTGGGAGTGTCAGAGGTGTACCTGGGAGTGTCAAAGGCATACCTGGGAGTGTCAGGAGGTGCACCTGGGAGTGTCGGAGGTGTACCTGGGAGTGTCAGAGGTACTGGGAGTGGCAGAGGTGTACTTGGAGGGTCAGGTGTACCTGGGAGTGTCATTGGTGTACCTGGCAGTGTCAGGTGTATCTGGGAGTGTCACGGTGTACCTGGAGTGTCAGAGGTGTACCTAGGAGTATCGGAGGTTTACCTGGGAGTGTCGGAGTTGTACCTGGGAGTGTCGGAGTTGTACCTGGGAGTGTCGGAGGCGGACCTGGGAAAGTCAGAGGTGTACCTGGGAGTATCAGAGGTGTACCTGGGAGTGTCAGAGGTGTACCGGAATGTCAGAGGTATACCAGGGAGTGTCAGTGAAGTTCCTGGGATTCTCAAAGGTGTACCTGGGAGTATCAGAGTGTACCTGGGAATATCGGAGGTGTACCTGGGAATATTGGAGGTGTACGGGAGTGTCAGAGGTGTACCTGGGAGTCTCAGAGGTGAACCAGGGAGTGTCAGAGGGTACCTGGGAGTGTCAGAGGTGTACCAGGAGTGTCAGTGAGTACCTGGAGTCTCAAGGTGTACCTGGGAATATCAGAGGTGTACCTGGGATATCAGGTGTACCTGGGAATATCAGGTGTACCTGGGAGTGTCAGAGGTGTACCTGGGAGTGTCGGAGGTGTACCTGGGAGTGTAGGTACCTGGGATTGTCGAGTGTACCTTGCAGTGTCAGAGATGTACCTGGGAGTGTTAGGGTGTATCTGGGGTGTCGGACGTGTACCTGGGGTGTCAGAGGTGTATCAGGGAATGTCAGTGGGTACTTGAGATTGTCACGGTGCACCTGGGAGTTTAGGAGGTATCAGGGAGTGAGAGGAGTACCTGGGAGTGTCAGAGGTGTGCGTGGGATTGTCACAGGTGTACCTGGGAGTGTCAGAGGTGTACCTGGGAGTCAGAGGTATCTGGGAGTGTCGGACGTGTACCTGGGAGTGTCAGAGGTGCCAGGGTGTCAGTGGAGTACGGGGTGTCTGCGGTGTACCTGGGAGTGTCAGAGGTGTACCTGGGATTGTCTGAGGTGTACCTGGGAGTATCTGAGGTGTACCTGGGAGTGTCAGGGAGAACAGGGAGAGAAAGGGTGTACCTGGGATTGTCAGAGGTGTACCTATGAGTGTCAGAGGTGTGCGTGGCTGGTCAGGGGTGTAACAGGGAGTGTCAGTGGGTACCCGGGGTGTCAGGGTGTACCTGGGAGTGTCAGAGGTGTACCTGGGAGTGTCAGAGGTATGTGGGAGTGTCGGACGTGTGCCTGGGAGTGTCAGAGGTGTACCAGGGAATGTCAGTGGAGTACCTGGGAGTGTAGCGATGTACCTGGGGTGTCAGAGGTGTACCTGGGATTGTCTGAGGTGTACCTTGAGTCTGAGGTGTACCTGGGAGTGTCAGGGGAGAACCAGGGAGTGAAAGAGGTTTACCTGGAGTGTCAGAGGTGTACCGGGAGTCTGAGGTGTGCCGGGGTGTCAGAGGTGTACCAGGGAGTGTCAGAGAGGAATACCTGAGTGTCAGAGGTGTACCTGGGAGTGTGAGGTGTACCTAGGAGTATCGAGAGGTTTACCTGGGAGTGTCGGAGTTGTACCTGGGGTATCGGAGTTGTACCTGGGAGTGTCCGGAGGCGGACCTGGGAGTGTCAGAGGTGTACCTGGGAGTATGAGAGGTGTACCAAGGGCGTGAGAGGTGTACCTGGGAATGTCAGAGGTATACCAGGGAGTGTCAGTGAAGTACCTGGGTTCTCAAGGATGTACCTGGGAGTATCAGAGGTGTACCTGGGAATATCGGAGGTGTACCTGGGAATATTGGAGGTGTACCTGGGGTGTCCAAGGAGGTGTAACTGGGAGTCTCAGAGGTGAACCAGGGAGTGTAGGAGTACCTGGGAGTGTCAGGGGTGTACTAGAGAGGTGTCAGTGGGGTACGCAGAGTCTCAAGGTGTACCTGGGAATATCAGAGGTGTACCGGAATATCGGAGGTTTACCCGGGAATATCGGGGTACTGGGAGTGTCAGAGGTGCTGGGAGTGTCGGAGATGTACCTAGGAGTGTACAGGAGTACCTGGTTGTCAGAGGTGTACCTGGCAGTGTCAGAGGTGTACCTGGGAGTGTCAGAGATGTACCTGGGAGAGTTTGAGGTGTATCTGGGAGTGTCGGACGTGTACCTGGGAGTGTCAGAGGTGTATCAGGGAATGTCAGTGGGTACTTGGGAGTGTCACGGTGCACCTGGGAGTGTTAGAGGTGAATCAGGGAGTGACAGAGGGTACCCAGGAGTGTCAGAGGTGTGCGTGGGAGTGTCAGAGGTGTACCTGGGAGTGTCAGAGGTGTACCTGGGAGTGTCAGGGTGTATCTGGGAGTGACGGACGTGTGCAGGAGTGTGAAGTGTACCGGGAATGTCAGTGGGTACACCGGGAGTGTCAGAGGTGTACCTGGGAGTGTCAGAGGTGTACCTGGGAGTGTCAAAGGCATACCTGGGAGTGTCAGGGTGTACCGGGAGTGTCGGAGGTGCACCGAGTGTCAGAGGTGTACCTTGCAGTGTCAGAGATGTACCTGGGAGTGTTTGAGGTGTATCTGGGAGTGTCGGACGTGTCACCGGGAGTGGCAGAGGTGTATCAGGGAATGTCAGTGGAGTACTGAGATTGTCACCGGTGCACCTGGAGTGTTAGGGGTGTATCAAGGGAGTGACAGAGGATTACCTAGGAGTGTCAGAGGTGTACGTGGGAGTGTCACAGGTGTACCTGGGGTGTCAGAGGTGTACCTGGGAGTGTCAGAGGTGTAACTGGTTGTGTCGGTGGTGTGCAGGAATGTCAGTGGGTACCTGGGTGTCAGAGGTGTACCTGGGTGTTGGGAGGTGTACCTGGGAGTGTCAAGGCATACCTGGGGTGTCAGAGGTGTACCTGGGAGTGTCAGAGAGGTATCTGGGAGTGTCGGACGTGTACTTGGGAGTGTCAGAGGTGCCAGGGAATGTCAGTGGAGTACCTTGGGTGTCTGCGGTGTACCTGGGAGTGTCAGGGTGCCTGGGAGTGTCTGAGGTGACCTTGGAGTGTCTGAGGTGTACCTGGGAGGTGTCAGGGGAGAACCAGGGAGTGAAAGGGTGGCGCAGGAGTGTCAGAGGGTACGCGGGAGTGTCAGAGGTGTGCCTGGGAATGTCAGAGGTATACCAGGGAGTGTCAGTGGTTCCTGGGTTCTCAAAGGTGTACCTGGGAGTATCAGAGGTGTACCTGAGGATATCGGAGGTGCACGGGAAAGTCAGAGGTACACTGGGAGTATCAGGGTGGTACCTTGGAAGTGTCAAGTGTACCTGGGAATGTCAGAGTATACCGAAAGTGTCAGTGAAGTTCCTGGTTCTAAAGGGGTACGCGGAGTATCAGAGGTGTACCTGGGAATATCGGAGGTGGCCTGGGAATTTGGAGGTGTACGGGAGTGTCAGGGTGTACCTGGGAGTCTCAGAGGTGAACCAGGGAGGTGTCAGAGAGTACACCAGGAGTGTCAGAGGTGTACCGGGAGTGTCAGTGAGGTACCTGGAAGTCTCAAAGGTGTACCTGGGAATAAGAGAGGTGTACCTGGGAATATCAGGTAGCCTGGGAATATCGAGGTGTACCCCGGAGTGTCAGAAGGTGTACTGGGAGTGTCGGAGGTGTACCTGGGAGTGTCACAGGAGTACCTGGGATTGTCAGAGGTGTACCTTGCAGTGTCAGAGATGTACCTGGGAGTGTTAGAGGTGTATCTGGAAGTGTCGGACGTGTACCCGGGAGTGTCAGAGGTGTATCAGGAATGTCAGTGGAGTAGCAGAATTGTCACCGGTGCACCTGGGAGTTAGAGAGGTGTATCAGGGGTGACAGAGGAGTACCTAGGAGTGTCAGAGGTGTACGTGGGAGTGTACAGGTGTGCCTGGGAGTGTCAGAGGTGTGCCTGGGAGTGTCAGAGATGTACCTGGGAGTGTCAGAGGTGTAACTGGGCGTGTCGGACTGTACTTGGGAGGTGTCAGGGGGTGTACAGGAATGTCAGTGAGTACCTGGGAGTGTCAGAGGTGTACCCGGGAGTGTCAGAGGTGTACCTGGGAGTGTCAAGCGTGCCTGGAGTGTCGAGAGGTGTACCTGGGAGTGTCGGAGGTGTACCTGGGAGTGTCAGAGGTGTGCCTGGGAGTGTCAGAGGTGTGGCAGGAGTGTCATCGGTGTACCTGGCAGTGTCAGCGGTGTATGCCTGGAGTGTCAGCGGTGTACCTGGGGTGTCAGCGGTGTACCTGGGAGTGTTAGGGAGTATCAGGGAGGCAGAGTACTAGGAGTGTCAGAGGTGTACGTGGGAGTGTCACAGGTGTACGAGTGTCAGAGGTGTACCTGGGAGTGTCAGAGGTGTAACTGGTTGTGTCGGACATGTGCAGGGTGTCAGTGGTGTACCAGGGAATGTCAGTGAGTACTTGGGAGTGTCAGAGGTGTCCCTGGCAGTGTCAGAGGTGACCTGGCAGTGTCAGAGGTGTACCTGGGAGTGAGAGAGTTCCTGGGAGTGTCGGAGGTGTACCTGGCACTGTCAGCGGTGTACGGAGGTGTCAGAGGTGTACCAGGGAATGTCAGTGGGTACGCAGGGTGGCCAAGCCAGGTCCGGGAGTGTCAGAGGTGTACCTGGGAGTGTCAAAGGTGTACGCGGGAGTGTCACAGGTGAACCTGGGAGTGTCAGAGGTGTCCCAGGGAGTGTCAGATGTGTACGGGAGTGTCAGCGGTGTATCGGGAGTGTCGGAGGTGTACGGGAGTGGAGAAGTGTGCATTGGGAGTGTCCGAGGTATACCCGGAGTGTCGGAGGTGTACCTATGAGTGTCAGAGGTGTGCCTTGGGAGTGTCAGAGGTGTACACCGGGAGTGTAGCGGTACCTGGGAGTGTCTGAGGGTGTGGCCCAGGAGTGTCAGAGGTGTGCCTAGGAGTGTCTGAGGTGTACCTGGGAGTGTCTGAGGTGTACCTGGCGGTGTCTGAGGTGTACCTGGCAGTGTCTGAGGTGTGCCTGGCAGTGTCTGAGGTGTACCTGGCAGTGTCTGAGGTGCAGCTGGCAGAGTCAGCGGTGTGCCTGGGAGTGTCGCGGTGCACGGGAGTTTTAGAGGTGTACCTGGGAATATCGGAGGTGTACCTGGGAGGCAGAGGTGTACCTGGGAGTGTCGGAGGTGTACCTGGGAGTGTCACAGGAGTACCTGGGATTGTCAGAGTGTACTGGCAGTGTCAGAGGTGACCTGGCAGTGTCAGAGGTGTACCTGGGAGTGTCAAGATGTACATGGGAGTGTTAGAGGTGTATCTGGGAGTGTCGGACGTGTACCTAGGAGTGTCAGGGGTGTATCAGGGATGTCAGTGGGTACTTGGGAGTGTCAGCGGTGCACCTGGGAGTGTTAGAGGTGTATCGAGGTGACAGAGGAGTACCTAGGAGTGTCAGGGGGTGTGTGCGTGGAGTGTCAGAGGTGTACCTGGTTGTGTCAGAGGTGTGCCTGGGGTGTCAGAGGTGTACCTGGGTGTCAGAGATGTACCTGGGAGTGTCAGAGGTGTACCTGGGAGTGTCAGAGGTGTACCTGGGGTGTCAGGAGGTGTACCTGGGAGTGTCAAGGTGTACCTGGGGTGTCGGAGTTGTACCTGGGGTGTCGGAGGCGGACCTTGGAGTGTCAGAGGTGAACCTGGGAGTATCAGGGGTGTACCTGAGAGTGTCAGAGGTGTACCTGGGAATGTCAGAGGTATTCAGGGAGTGTCAGTGAAGTACCGGGAGTGCAAAGGTGTACCTGGGAGTATCGGAGGTGTACCTGGGAATATCGGAGAGGTACCTGGGAGTTTCTGAGGTGTACCGGGAGTGTCAGAGGTGTACCTGGGAGTATCAGAGGTGTACCTGGGAGTGTCAGAGGTGTACCTGGGAGTGTCAGGGGTGTAACTCAGTGTCGGAGAGGGTGTAACTGGGACTGTCAGAGGTGTACCAGGGAGTGTAGTGGGTACTGGGAGTCTCAAGGTGTGCCTGGGGTATCTGAGGTGTACCTGGGAATATCGGAGGTGTACCTGGGAGACAGGAGGTGCACCAAAGTGTCAGAGGTGACTGGGAGTGTCGGAGGTGTATGCAGCGGGAGTGTCACAGGAGTACCTGGGATTGTCAGAGGTGTACCTGGCAGTGTCAGAGGTAGCCTGACAGGTGTCAGAGGTGTACCAGGGAGTGTCAGGCAGACCACCTGGGGTGTCAGGAGTCTGGGAGTGTCAGAGAGGGTACCTAGGAGTATGGAGGTTTATCTAGGAGCGTGGTGTACACGAGTGTCAGGCTGACCTGGGAGTGTCAGAGGTGTACGTGGGAGTATCAGAGGTGTACCTGGAGTGTCAGAGGTGCCCGGAATGTCAGAGGTATAACAGGAGGTCAGTAAGTACCGGAGTTTCAAGGTGTACCTGGAGTTGGAGGTGTACCGGGAATTTCGGAGGTGGTTGGTCAGGATGTCGGTGGTACTGGGGTGTCAGCGATTGTACCCAGGAGTGTCAGGGTGGCCTGGGAGTGTCAAGGTGGACCAGGGTAGAGGTGTACCTGGGGTGTCAGGTGTATCTGGGAGTGTCGGAGGTGTACGGTGTGAGGTGTGCGTGGGAGTGTCGAGGTATACCTGGGAGGTGTCGGAAGTGGCCTGTAAGTGTTGAGAGTGTACCGAGTGTCAGGAAGTATCTGGGAGTGTCAGACGTGCACCTGGGAGTGTCGGAGGTGTACCAGGGAATGTCAGTGAGGTACCTGGGAGTGTCTGCGGTAGCCTGACCGAGTGTCAGAGGTGTACCTGGGATTGTCTGAGGTGTACTGGGGTGTCATGAGGTGTACCTGGGAGTGTGGGTAGGAGCCAGGGAGTGACAGGGGTGTACTGGGATTGTCAGAGAGTACCTGTGATGTCAGAGGTGTGCGTGGCTGAGTCAGGGGTACCAGGAGTGTCAGTGGGTACCTGGGAGTGTCAGAGGTGTACCTGGGAGTCAGAGGTGTACCAGGGAATGTCAGTGGAGTACCGAGTGTCAGAGGTGTACCAGGGAATGTCAGTGGAGTACCTGGGAAGTGTCAGCGGTGTACCTGGGAGTGTCAGAGGTGTACCTGGGAGTGTCAAGGTGTGCCTGGGAGGTGTATGCAGGTGAACCTGGGAGTGTCAGAGTGTCCTTGGGAGTGTCAGATGTGTACCTGGGAGTGTCAGCGGTGTATGCTGAGGTGTCGGAGGTGTACAGGAGTGTGAGGCGATGGGAGGTCTGAGTTACGGCAGTTCTGAGGTGTACCTGGGAGTGTCAAGATGTACATGGTAGAGGGGGTGTACCGGGAGTGTCAAGGTGGCCGCCAGGAGTGTCAGCGGTGTACCTGGGAGTGTCTGAGGTGTACCTGGGAGTGTCAGGGTGTGCCTAGGAAGTCTGAGGTGGCACCTGGGTGTCTGAGGTGGCCTGGCAGTGTCTGAGGTGTACCTGGCGGTGTCTGAGGTGTACCTGGCAGTGTCTGAGGTGTAACTGGCAGGAGTCAGCGGTGTACCTGGGAGTGTCAGCGGTGCACCTGGGAGTGTTAGAGGTATCAGGGAGTGACAGAGAGGTACCTAGGGTTGCAGAGGTGTACCTGGAGTATCGGAGGTGTACCTGGGAGTGTCTGGGAGGTGTACATGGGAGTCTTAGAGGTGTGCATGGGAATATCGGAGGTGTACCAGGAGTGACAGAGGTGTACCTGGGAGTGTCGGAGGTGTACCTGGGAGTGTCACAGGAGTACCTGGGATTGTCAGAGGTGTACCTGGCAGTGTCAGGGGTGTACCTGGCAGTGTCAGAGGTGTACCTGGGAGTGTCAAGATGTACATGGGAGTGTTAGAGGTGTATCTGGGGTGTCGGACGTGTACCAGGAGTGTCAGAGGTGTATCAGGGAATGTCAGTGATACTTGGGAGTGTCAGCGGTGCACCTGGGAGTGTTAGAGGTGTATCAGGGTGATACCTAGGAGTGTCAAGGAGGTGTGCGTGGGAGTGTCAGAGGTGGCCTGGTTGTGTCAGAGGTGTACCTGGGGTGTCAGAGGTGTGCGGAGTGTCAGAGATGTACCTGGGGTGTCAGGGGTGTACCTGGGAGTGTCAGAGGTGTATCTGGGAGTGTCAGAGGTGACCTGGGAGTGTCAAAGGTGTACCTGGGAGTGTA
Source organism: Homarus americanus (assembly GCF_018991925.1). NCBI lineage: Eukaryota > Metazoa > Arthropoda > Malacostraca > Decapoda > Nephropidae > Homarus > Homarus americanus. Next base: position 18,128 of record NW_024747216.1, read on the forward strand.
GGAGTTGTACACCGGGAGTGGCCGGAGGCGGACCTTGGAGTGTCAGAGGTGAACCCGGGAGTATCAGAAGTGTACCAGAGTGTCAGAGGTGTACCTGGGAATGTCAGAGGTATACCAGGGAGTGTCAGTGAAGTACCAGGAGTGCAAAGGTGTACCTGGGAGTATCGGAGGTGTACCTGGGAATATCAGTAGCCTGGGAGTTTCTGAGGTGTACCTGGGAGTGTCAGAGGTGTACCTGGGATTATCAGAGGTGGCCTGGGAGTGTCAGAGGTGTCACATGGGAGTGTCAGGGGTGTAACTCGGAGTGTGGAGGTAGCACGGGACTGTCAGAGGTGTACCAGGGAGTGTCAGTGGGTACCTGGGAGTCTCAAGGTGTGCCTGGGGTATGCAGGGTGTACCTGGGAATATCGGAGAGTGTACCTGGAAGATATCGGAGGTGTACCTAGAAGTGTCAGAGGGTGTACCTGGGGTGTCGGAGGTGTACCTTGGGAGCGTCACAGAGTACCTGGGATTGTCAGAGGTGTACCTGGCAGTGTCAGAGGTGTACCTGGGAGTGTCAGAGGTGTACCAGGAGTGTCAGAGGAATACCTAGGAGTGTCAGAGGTCTGCCTGGGGTGTCAGAGGGGTACCTAGGAGTATCGGAGGTTTATCTAGGAGCGTTGGGTTGTACTGGGAGTGTCGGAGGCTGACCTGGGAGTGTCAGAGGTGTACGTGGGAGTATCAGAGGTGTACCTGGGAGTGTCAGAGGTGTCCCTGGGAATGTCAGAGGTATAACAGGGAGTGTCAGTGAAGTACCAAGAGTCTCAAAGGTGTACCTGAGGTATCGGAGGTGTACCTGGGAATTTCGGAGGTGTACCTGGGAATATCGGAGGTGTACCAGGGAATGTCAGTGGAGTACCTGGGAGTGTCAACGGTGTACCAGGGAGTGTCAGAGGTGTACCTGGGAGTGTCAAAGGTGGACCTGGGAGTGTTAGAGGTGTACCTGGGAGAGTCAGCGGTGTATCTGGGAGTGTCGGAGGGTGTACTGGGAGTGTGAGAAGTGTACGTGGGAGTGTCGGAGGTATACGGAGTGTGGGTACCCCTGAGTGTTAGAGGTGTGCCTGGGAGTGTCAGAGGAGTATCTGGGAGTGTCGGACGTGCACCTGGGAGTGTCAGAGGTGTGCAGGGAATGTCAGTGGAGTACCTGGGGTGTGCGAGTGTACCTGGGAGTGTCAGAGGTGTACCTGGGATTGTCTGAGGTGTACCTGGGAGTGTCTGAGGTGTACCTGGGAGTGTCAGGGGAGGAACCAGGGAGTGACAGAGGTGTACCTGGGATTGTCAGAGGAGTACCTGTGAGTGTCAGGGTGTGCGTGGCTGGGTCAGGGGTGTGCCGGGAGGTGTCAGTGGGTACCTGGGGTGTCAGAGATGTACCTGGGAGTGTCAGAGATGTCCAGGGAATGTCAGTGGAGTACCTGGGAGTGTCTGCGGTGTGCCTGGGAGTGTCAGAGGTGTACCTGGGATTGTCTGAGGTGTACCTGGGAGTGTCCAGAGGTGTACCTGGGAGTGTCAGGGGAGAACCAGGGGAGTGAAAGGGAGGTGTACAGGAGTGTCAGAGGTGTGCCAGGAGTGTCTGAGGTGTGCAGGAGTGTCAGAGGTGCAGGGGTGTCAGAGGTGCAGGGAGTGTCAGAGGAATACCTAGGAGTGTCAGAGGTGTACCTGGGAGTGTCAGAGGTGTACCTAGGGTATCCGGAGGCTTACACTGGGAGTGTCGGAGTTGTACCTGGGAGTGTCGGAGTTGTACCTGGGGGTGTCGGAGGCGGACCTGGGAGTGTCAGAGGTGTACCTGGAGTATCAGAGGTGTACCTGGGAGTGTCAGGAGAGTACTGGGAATGTGAGGTGAACCAGGGAGTGTCAGAGGAGTACCTGAGGGTGTCAGAGGTGTACCTGGGAGTATCAGAGGTGTACGCGGGAATATCGAAGGTGTACCTGGGAATATTGGAGGTGTACACCGGAGTGTCAGAGGTGTACCTGGGAGTCTCAGAGGTGAACCAGGAGTGTCAGAGAGTAACTGGGAGTGTCAGAGGTGTACCAGGGAGTGTCAGTGGAGCACCTGGAAGTCTCAAGTGTACCTGGGAATATCAGAGGTGTACCTGGGAATATCGGAGGTGTACCTGGGAATATCGGAGGTGTACCTGGGAGTGTCAGTGGTGTACCTGGCAGTGTCGGAGGTGTACCTGGGAGTGTCACAGGATTACCTGGGATTGTCAGGGTGTACCTGACAGTGTCAGAGGTATACCTGGGAGTGTCAGAGATGTACCTGGGAGTGTTAGAGGTGTATCTGGGTGTCGGACGTGTATCTGGGAGTGTCAGAGGTGTATCAGGGAATGTCAGTGAGTACTTGGGAGTGTCACCGGTGCACCTGGGAGTGTTAGGAGTGTATCAGGGAGTGATACCTAGGAGTGTCAGAAGGTGTACGTGGAGTGTCAGAGGTGTACCTGGGAGTGTCAGAGGTGTACCTCAGGTGTCAGTGGTGTACCTGGGAGTGTCAGAGATGTACCTGGGAGTGTCAGAGGTGTATCTGGGAGTGTCGGACGTGTGCCTGGGAGTGTCAGAGGTGTACCAGGGAATGTCAGTGGAGTACCTGGGAGTGTCGGAGATGTACCGAGTGTCAGAGGTGTACTTGGGAGTGTCAGAGGTGTGCTTGGGCGGGTCAGAGGTGTACCTGGGAGTGTCAGCGGTGTGCGAGTGTCAGAGGTGTACCTAGGAGTATCGGAGGTTTACCTGGGAGTGTCAGGGTTGTACCGAGTGTCGGAGTTGTACCTGAGAGTGTGGAGGCGGACCTGGGAGTGTCAGAGGTGTACCTGGGAGTATCAGAGGTGTACCTGGGAGTGTCAGAGGTGTACCTGGGAATGTCAGAGGTATACCGGGAGTGTCAGTGAAGTACACAGGATTCTCAAAAGGTGTCCCTGGGATTATGAGGTGTGCCTGGGAGTGTGAGAGTGTGCATTGGGGTGTCGGAGGTATACCTGGGAGTGTCGGAAGTGTACCTGAGTGTTAGGAGGTGTACCCGGGAGTGTCAGAGAGTATCGGGAGTGTCGGACGTCACCTAGGAGTGTCAGAGGTTGCCAGGGAATGTCAGTGGGTACCTGGGAGTGTCTGCGGTGTACCTGGGAGTGTCAGAGGTGTACCTGGGTTGTCTGAGGTGTACCTGGGAGTGTCTGAGGGGTGTACCTGGGAGTGTCAGGGGAGAACCAGGGAGTGACAGAGTGTACCTGGGATTGTCAGAGAGTACCTGTGAGTGTCAGAGGTGTGCGTGGCTGGTCAGGGGTGTACCAGGGAGTGTCAGTGGAGTACTGGGAGTGTCAGAGATGTACCTGGGGTGTCAGAGGTGTACCAGGGAATGTCAGTGGAGTACCTGGGAGTGTCTGGGTACCTGGGAGTGTCAGAGGTGGCCTGGGATTGTCTGAGGGTGTACCCGGGAGTGTGCAAGGTGTACCTGGGAGTCAAGAGGTGCAGGGAGTGTCAGAGGAGGATACCTAGGAGGTGTCAGAGGTGCAGGGAGTAGAGGTGTACCTGGGAGTATCGGAGGCTTACCTGGGAGTGTCGGGTTGTACCTGGGAGTGTCGGGAGTTGTACCTGGGTAGCCGGAGGCGGACCTGGGAGTGTCAGAGGTGTACCTGGGAGTATCAGAGGTGTACCTGGGAGTGTCGGAGGTGTACCTGGGAATGTCAAGGTGAACAGGGAGTGTCAGAGAGTGCCTGGGAGTGTCAGAGGTGTACGGGAGTATCAGAGGTGTACCTGGGAATATCGAAGGTGTACCTGGGAGGTAGGTGTACAGGAGTGTCAGAGGTGGCACGGGAGTCTCAGAGGTGAACCGGGAGTGTCAGAGGTAACTGGGGTGTGGGGTGCCAGGGGTGTCGGTGGAGCCTGGAAGTCTCAAGGTGTACCTGGGAATATCAGGGGTGTACCTGGGAATATCGGAGGTGTACCTGGGAATATCGGAGGTGTACCGGAGTGTCAGTGGTGTACCTGGCAGTGTCGGAGGTGTGACCTGGGAGTGTCACAGGAGTACCTGGGATTGTCAGAGGTGTACCTGACAGTGTCAGAGGTGTACCTGGGAGTGTCAGAGATGTACCGGAGTGTTAGAGGTGTATCTGGGTGTCCGGACGTGTCTCTGGAAGTGTCAGAGGTGTATCAGGAATGTCAGTGGGTACTTGGGAGTGTCACGGTGCACCTGGGAGTGTTAGGGTGTATCCAGAGTGACAGAGGAGTACCTAGGGTGTGGGAATGCGTGGGAGTCAGAGGTGTACCTGGGAGTGTCAGAGGTGTACCTCAGGTGTCAGTGGTGTACCTGGGAGTGTCAGAGATGTGCCTGGGAGTGTCAGAGGTGTATCAGGAGTGTCGGACGTGTACTTGGGAGTGTCAGAGGTGTACCAGGGAATGTCAGTGGAGTACCTGGGAGTGTCGGAGATGTACCCGGGAGTGTCAGAGGTGTGCCTGGGAGTGTCAAGGTGTACTTGGGAGGTCAGAGGTGTGGGAGTGTCAGCGGTGTACCTGGGAGTGTCAAGGTAGCCACCGGAGTATGAGGTTACCGGAGTGTCGGAGTTGTACCTGGGAGTGTCAGGTTGTACCTGGGAGTGTCGGAGGCAGACCTGAGGAGTGTCCAGAGTGTACCTGGGGTATCAGAGGTGTACCAGGAAGTGTCAGAGGTGTACCTGGGAATGTCAGAGGTTGCCAGGGAGTGTCAGTGGTACTGAGGATTCTCAAGGTGTACCTGGGAGTATCAGAGGTGTACGGAATATCGGAGGTAGCCTGGGAATATTGAGGTGTACCTGGAGTGTCAGAGGTGTACCAGAGTCTCAGAGGTGAACCAGGGAGTGTCCAGGAGTACCTGGGAGTGTCAGAGGTGTACCAGGGAGTGTCAGTGAGTACCTGGAAGTCTCAAAGGTGTACCGGAATATCAGAGGTGTACCCGGGAATATCGGAGGTGTACCTGGGAATATCGGAGGTGTACCGAGTGTCAGAGGTGAACCGAGTGTCGGAGGTGGCACCTGAGGTGTCACAGGAGTACCTGGGATTGTCAGGGTGTACCTGGCAGTGTCAGAGGTGTACCTGGGGTGTCAGAGATGGCACCTGGGGTGTTAGAGGTGTATCTGGGAGTGTCGGTCGTGTACCCAGGGTGTCAGAGGTGTATCAGGGAATGTCAGTGGGTACTTGAGAGTATCGCGGTGCACGAGTGTTAGAGGTGTATCCGGAGTGACAGAGAGTACCAGGAGTGTCAGAGGTGTGCGTGGGAGTGTCACAGGTGTACCTGGGAGTGTCAGAGGTGTACCTGGGAGTGTCAGAGATGTACCTGGGGTGTCAGAGGTGTATCTGGGAGTGTCGGACGTGTACTTGGGGTGTCAGAGGTGTACCAGAGAATGTCAGTGGGGTACCTGGGAGTGTCGGGGTGTACCCGCAGGGTGTCAGAGGTGTGCCTGGGGTGTCAAGGCGTACCTGGGGTGTCAGGAGGTGCCTGGGAGTGTAGGAGGTGTGCCTGGGAGTGTCAGAGGTGTGCTTGGGGTGTGAGAGGTGTACTTGGGAGGTCAGAGGTGTACCTGGGATTGTCATGGTGTACCTGGCAGTTTTAGAGGTATCAGGGAGTGACAGAGGAGTACCTTGGAGTGTCAGAGGTGTACCTGGGTGTGTGAGATGTACCTGGGAGTGTCTGTGGTGTACCTGGGAGTGTCAGAGGTGTGCGTGGGAGTGTCAGGGTGTACCCGGGGAGTGTCAGTGGAGTACCTGGGAGTGTCAGAGGTGTACCTGGGAGTGTCAGAGAGGTGTACCTGGGAGTGTCAGAGGAGTATCTGGGAGTGTCGGACGTGTACTTGGGAGTGTCAGAGGTGTACCAGGAATGTCAGTGAGTACCGGGGAGTGTGCGGTGTACACAGGAGTGTCAAGGTACCAGGAGTGTCTGAGGTGTGCAGCAGGTGTCTGAGGTGTACCTGGGAGTGTCAGGGGAGAACCAGGGAGTGAAAGAGGTGTACCTGGGAGTGTCAGGAGTGTACCAGGGAGTGTCTGGGGTGTACCTGGGAGTGTCGGTGTACCAGGAGTGTCAGGGAATACCTATGAGTGTCAGAGGTGTACCTGGGAGTGTCCGGAGGTGTACCTGGGAATGTCAGAGGTATAACAGGGGTGTCAGTGAAGTACCTGGGAGTCTCAGCGGTGTACCTGGGAGTATCCGGAGGTGTACCTGGGAATATCGGAGGTGTACCTGGGAATATCGAAGGTGTACCAGGAGTGTCAGAGGTGTACCTGAGGATTCTCAGAGGTGAACCAGGGAGTGTCAGAGGGTTACATGGGTGTGTCAGACGTGTCCTGGGAGTATCGGAGGTACCTGGGAGTATCGGAGGTGTACCTGAGTGTCAGAGGTGTATTTGGGAGTGTCAGGGGTGTAACTGGGAGTCTCGGAGGTGTAACTGGGAATGTCAGGAGGTGTACCAGAGTGTCAGTGGGTTCCTGGGAGTCTCAAGGTGTACCGGGAGTATCAGAGGTGTGCCTGGGAATATCCGGAGGTGTACCTGGGAATATCGGAGTGTACCTGGGAGTGTCAGAGGTGCACCTGGGAGTGTCGGTGGTGTGCCTGGGAGTGTCACAGGAGTACCTGGGATTGTCAGAGGTGTACCTGGCAGTGTCAGAGGTGTACCAGGGAGTATCGGAGGTGTACCGAGTGTCAGAGTGTACCTGGGAGGTGTCAGAAGAGTATCTGGGAGTGTCGGACGTGTACCTGGGAGTGTCAGAGAGGTGTGCCAGGAATTTCAGTGAGTACCTGGGGTGTCTGCGGTGTACCTGGGAGTGTCAGGGTGGACCTGGGATTGTCTGAGGTGTACCTGGGAGTGTCTAAGGTGTACCTGGGAGTGTCAGGGGAGAACCAGGGAGTGAAAGAGGGAGCCTGAGATGTCAGAGGTGTACCCGGGGAGTGTCAGGAGGTGGCCTGGGAGTGTCAGAGGTGTGTACCAGGGAGTGTCAGAGGAATGCCTGGGGTGTCAGGGTGTGCCTGGGGTGTCAGGTGTACCAGGAGTATCGGAGGTTTACCTGGGAGTGTCAGGTTGACCTGGGAGTGTCGGGTTGTACCTGGGAGTGTCAGGCGGACCTGGGAGTGTCAGAGGTGTACCTGGGAATGTCGGGAGGTGCAGGGAGTTTCAGTGGTACCTGGGATTCTCAGGTGTGTACCTGGGAGTATGAGAAGGTGTACCTGGGAGTGTCAGAGGTGTATTTGGGAGTGTCAGGGGTGTAACTGGGAGTCTCGGAGGTGTAACTGGGAATGTCAGAGGTGTGCCAGGGGTGTCAGTGGTACAGGAGTCTCAAGGTGTACCCGGGAGTAAGAGGTGTACCTGGGAATATCGGAGGTGTACCTGAGGAATATCAGGTAGCCTGGGAGTGTCAGAGGTTCATGGGAGTGTCGGAGGTGACCTGGGAGTGTCGGATGAGTACCTGGGGTGTCAGATGTGTGGCAGGGAGTGTTAGAGGTGTACCTGGGAGTGTCAGAGGTATACCTGGGAGTGTCGAGTTGTACCTGGGAGTGTCGGGTTGTACACTGGGTGTCGGAGGCGGACCTGGGAGTGTCAGGGTGTACCTGGGAGTATCAGAGGTGTACCTGGGAGTGTCAGAGGTGTACCTGGGATTGTCAGAGGTACCAGGGGAGTTTCAGTGAAGTACGGGATTCTCAAAGGTGTACCTGGGAGTATCAGGGTGTACCTGGGAGTGTCAGAGGTGTATTTGGGAGTGTCAGGGGTGTAACTGGGAGTGTCAGAGGTAGCCTGGGAGTGTCAAGGTATACGAGGAGTTTCAGTA
>NW_024747217.1:0-2354 GCF_018991925.1 Homarus americanus
ATGGGCCACCCCTCCCCTCTTTATTGTTCCCTATTGCCCGCACGTGCCCGACTGTTTCTGTAGCGGGGTGGGGGGGGTGTAATGGTCAGGCCAATACAGAGTTAATCCACCGTCTGGGTCATAGGGAAGGATCACACATTACTAAACTACGGTGCAGTCGACCATACTGTCACTAATGATGGTGTGTGTGTGTGTGTGTGTGTGTGTGTGTGTGTGTGTGTGTGTGTGTGTGTGTCGAAGCTCACGCCTAACTAGTACACATAGTGCTAACCCCACACCCGGTGATAAGACGAATCACCCATTATCGTCTACATGAGAGAAAAAAAAAAAAAAAAGAGGTCAGGTGGGATGAGAGGGAGGCTGGGGAGGAGGAGAAGAGAGGAGAGGGAGAAGAGGGAGAGGGGGAAGGAGGGAGAGGGAGAAGTGAGGGGAGAGGGAGAAGTGAGGGGAGAGGGAGGTGAGGGGAGGGAGAAGTGAGGGGAGAGGGGAAGTGAGGGGAGAGGGGGCGGGGAGAGGGAGAAGTGAGGGGAGAGGGAGAGGGGTACAGGGTTAGAGGGAAGTTTACTCTGCCCAGTCATAATATTTAATGCGCAGCTGAGACCATCACACACACACACACACACACACTCTCTCTTGGGGAATGGTAGGGAAGGGGTAGGGAGGTGGGAAGGGGTAGGGAGGGGTAGGAAGGGGTAGAAGAGGAGGGAAGGGGGTGGAAGAGGGGAGGGAGGGGGTAGGAGAGGAGGGAGAGAGAAGGGGTAGGGAGGGTAAAGTGGGGATTACCCGCCTACTGGGGGAAGGTGCTAATGGATGGTTGACCCACATTGTTAATTAATGGGTAATGGTTGTTCGAGGGAGGAGGAGGAAGGGGGAGGAGGAAGGGGGAGGAGGAGGAAGGGAGGAGGAGAAGAGGAGGAAGACGGATTTACACCAGGGTGGGGATTTAACGTTGAAGGGAGATTAAAATGAAGGAAGGATTTAATTAAACTAAGCACCTCTGAAATCCCCGCCAGCCAGGATTTTCCTTCCTACACGAGAGAGAGAGAGAGAGAGAGAGAGAGAGAGAGAGAGAGGAATGACTACCCACACAGGTACAGACACTGATTAAAGGTACAGGTATATAAGTACAGTTTACATACACTGTATTTCAGGGTTGATAATACAGCACTCTCCACACACACACACACACACACACACACACACACACAGGGCTTCAACACCACTCCCAGCCACCAGGGACCTAGCAAATTAAGTGTACATGTCTTAGGGGAAATATACGTGTGTGTGTGTGTGTGTGTGTGTGTGTGTGTGTGTGTGTGTGTGTGTGTGTGTGTGTGTGTGTGTGTGGTGTGTGTGTGTGTGTGTGTGTGTGTGTGTGTGTGTGTGTGTGTGTGTGTGTGTGTGTGTGTGTGTGTGTGTGTGTGTTTCTCAAGGAGGGAATAGAGGCAAATAGGGGTAGAAAGGGGAATTAGGGTAAGGGAAGGAAGATTAAGGGAGGAATGGAAGGTGGAAAAGGAAGAGGGGGATTAGGGGAAGTGGAGGAGGATAGGGGAAAGTAGGGAAGGGAGGGGGATTTAGGGGAGGGAAGGGGTAAGCAGGGGAGGAGGGGATGGGAGAGGAGGGAGGGTAGTGGACATGTCAACACATTGTCAGTCAGTGGCGCTAGTCTGGGGGAGGGGAGAAGCAGGGGGAGGGGGAGGGGGAAGCAGGGGAGGGGGGGAGGGGGAGGGGGACAGGGGGAGGGAGGGGAGTGAGAGGAGGGGAGAAAACCCAGACCTTGACTAACGACGTAACTACTATTTTTGTCTCTTCTCTCCCCTCTCCTCCTCCCTCCCTCCCCCTCTACTCACCTCCCTCCCCCTTACACGCCAGGTGGATCGATCCTCCTCCTCCCCCTCCTCCCCTCCCTCCCCTACACACAGTTTAATACCCAGCGATTAACTCATTTCACCTGCCATCAACAGAGACACATCACCTCAGCTCACACAAGGTCGGTCAACACACCTTTAATTAGGATTGAGTTTCGACCCTATGGGAGGTGGTGGCATTTGTCCCCCCCCTCCCTCTCTCCCCTCCCCGTGCTACCTGACAGAGGTGAGTAAATCTGGGGAAGGGGGTGATGTGGGAGGGGTGATGGGGAGGGGGTGATGGGAGGTGATGAGGTGTATCGTGTAAGGGATGATACTACACACACACACACACACACACACACACACACACACACACACACACACACACACACAATCTACTAATGGCCAGATCAATTACACAGAATAAATTTGAGAATTAAAGTAAGGCTAAGGAGGCATCAAGGCTTAACCCGACTGAACCAGCACATGTAACTGAATCATTGA
>NW_024747218.1:0-22470 GCF_018991925.1 Homarus americanus
CTCCACTTCTGCCATGCCTACACCTGACTTATCTCACCATTCTACCATTACCTCACCCCCCAAAGTAATCAGTCCAAAACATATCGGCCCCTCCACCTCGACCTTGCCTACACCCGACTTCTCCCACTTGACTACGTTGAACTCCCGGACCACGAACACCCAAACCAAACCCGATCCTCCCCTAACACCCCAGACTCCCAAGAATAAAATGGCAGCCCTTCCCCCCACAGAACTAGTGGTCAAGACCCCTAGACCAAAGAGGAAGAACACCTCCCCCCTGTCTCCCTATACACCTGACAGCAAAAAAATTATTCAATACACTCATCCAACCAAATCAATAATCAAAGTATACCTATACGGCACTACCCCAAAGGAAACAGAAATCAATTCCGACACGAACCTAGCACACTCCCCTCAACCTCCCGACTCCCCCACACACAGTCACGTAACTGCCCTTCCCTCACTTGCATACACAACACTCATACCACCACCACGCTCACAGTCACTCGACAATTTAGACCTCATCCCTGCACCTCAGAATTTCTATCTTTAAGTACTAAACAGACCAAACACTCCCCTCCCACCTCCCTTGTATTAATATCTTCCCTATAACCACACCCAACAATTTCCCCCCAAATTAAAACCTAGCCTCTCCTTAACCCTCACCCAACGATTCCCACCCAACCTAACCAAATCAACCTAACCTCTCCTCAGCCCACACCCAACGATTCCCACCTAACCTAACTAAGCTTAACCTAACCTCTTCTCAACCCCACACCCAATAATTCCCACCCAACCTAACCTTACCTGACTTGACCAATTCCCTCCTCCCCCCCCTCACTCCAAACCCCACGCCACCAACTCAAACTCAAGACCACTCTGACAAAAAAATAAAAAATAAATAAATAAATAACTAAACCACTCAACCTGCACTAACACTCCCCCTAACAATCCCCCCAAAATAAAAACCTAACGTACCCAGCCATTACTAGCAATTCCACACAAAATAAAAAAATAACCATTCTACCATTACCTAACCACACCCTTCTACCGTTAACTAACCACACCCTATCACTCCTCCTAAAATAAAAACCTAACATACCCAGCCGTTACTAGCAATCCCACACAAAATAAAAAAATAACCATTCTACCATTAACTAACCACACCCTATCACTCCTCCCAAAACAAATACCTAACTTACCCATCCCATACTAACTCGGATGACATGTACGTTTCCCTTAGCCAATAAGGTCGGGGAGAGTTCCACAGTGCCTGTACGCAAGCCCTCTCCCTCAAGAATGTTATCAACACTGTTTTATGGGCACCTCCCTTAGCCAATAAGGTCGGAGAGGTGTACCTAGAAACGGTACCAAATTGCAGACGACATTGAACGCCTCTCTTAGCCAACAAGGTCGGGGAGGGGTGCAATGTACCTGTACACAAACCCTCTCCCTCAAGAATGGGGCCAGAACTCACAATACCTGCAAGAAAGAGAGAATGCAATAATTAACCCAACTCTGCCAACCACTAACAAAACCTACAATCCTCCCAAAAGAAAAACTTAACCCACCCAACCTTACTCATAATCCCTCCTATAAATAAAAAAGAAATAAAAAAAAACAAAGCTAACTCACCATCCAATCAACTTCAATCAACACCTTCTAACTTCCCAAAAGAAAAACTTAACCTACCCAACCTTACTCACAACCCCTCTTAGAAATCAATACCTACAATCCTCCCAAAATAAAAACTTAATATACCCGACCTTTCTAACAAGCCCCTTTGACCCTCCTAATAAAAATAAATAAATAAATAAATAAAATAAATAAATAAATAAATAAAAACATATGACGCAATACAACTATTCATTAGCAACACAAAACATATCATTCCTAAGAAATCCTACCATACCATAAATTAACCCAAGAACCTCCAAAGCCCCCCTTTCCCCCTTTCGCCTCCCTTCTCCTCTCCTCTCCTCCCCCCTCCTCCCGACAACCGAACCATACCTGACCTTATAACATTATCCTAACCCTCCCTCTCTCCCCTTACATTTACATGCAAACACATACACACTCACACAACAACCCCCCTTAAGCAATTTTAATTCACCTTAAATTAACATACAACCGCCACCCCCATCAATCCCCAAACACAAACTCCCCCCCTCCCTCAACCAATCTCCAAACACAACATCCCCCCCCCGCCAGACAAAGCCACCTTACCAAAATCGACCTAACTCAAGACTGAAACCTAACAACCTATATCTCACTCTCATCTCCGTTCACAATTTGACATAGCTCAAATCTGCCTCCTGCCATTACTAAACAACTCTCCTACGATACACTCATCCTTCCTCACTACGAATACTTTGACATTTCAAACTCAAAGATTCTAAACTCTTCCTCCAACTCTCTCTATTTCTCTCTGACATAGCTAAAAGACCCACAACTCTCAGAACCTAATCAAACATACCCAACGTCTGTGACATCCAATTCTTAATAAAATTGACCTAATTCTAGACTGAAACCACTCAACCTATATCTCATTCTCGTCTCCGTTCATAATTTGACAAAAAAGCTCAAATCAGTCTGTCGCTATTACTAAAAACTCTCCTACGATACGCTCATCCTTCCTTACTATGAATACTTTGACATTTCAAGCTCAAAGATTAAAAAACCCTTCCTCCAACTCGCTCCGTTCCTCTTTGACATAGCTCAAAGACTTTATCTTCATCTCTCTCCAAACAACCCTACGACTAGCAAAATTTCTATATTTTCACCTTCTCTGTTTGATTTGATCGTGTGCTGCCTGTGCGTCCGTCCACCTGCGTTTCTCGGCTTGCGCCGCCGCCGTGGCGGGGCGGTTCTTCCTACGTTTTACCAACACTGCCTGCTAGGACGACAATCAGAACACCCGCGTTGGCCCTTTGCTTGCCCGGACCTGCTCCCGCCCTCCCTCTGCCTCGTCCTGATTGTTGTTGTTGCACCCTCACGGGCATTTTGCCTACCCCCTCACGCAAGCGGTGTTTAGCCACTGCACCTGTTCTCTCCTTCTAAAATTCACTTCCATCCTATCTTTATTCTTCCTCTGAACCTCCTTCCCCCCTGTCACTAGCATTTTCTAGTTCTCTAGTTCTAGCTGCACGCACACCGCACTCCAACACAACCGCATCGACCCCCATGGCCAACAACTACACGCTTTGGTCACTCACAAAAACCTTCACCACATTGGCCCTTTCTTCCCCACATTCTACGCTGCTCACGGCAAAGGCACTCCAGACATCGTCATCACCAACACCCCTGCCCTCCAATTCCAACACTACATCACTCCCGGCTCCCTATCAGGATCAGACCACATTCCCATCACTCTTCACCTCTCCAACAATCCCATCCTCCTCCCAACAACCACACCTCAATACCAGTATCAACACGCAGATTGGGATGCCTTCAAAACCACACTCTCTGAACAACAATACACGCTCAACCTCGAACTCCAACCCACTAGGATGATTGAGGAAACCTGGACACACCTTTTCAACACTATCACCACCATAGCAGATACCCACATTCCTAAACACCGGTTCAAGAGAAAATACTCCTTCACACCCTCCATAAGAACTCAACGCCTACTTCACTGCTACAGGACACGATTCGAACTAAACAAACTTAACCTAGCACCAGTTTACACAGACATCACCACACTAAGGACACACATCATCCACAGCCTCCTTCAAGACCATGCGGTTCACTGGGCAAAACTCGTAGAGGCTGCCCAGGAACACAGAACACATAACCCTCGAGAATTTTGGCAAAGGATCGCCAAGCTGAGAGGAACAGCAAAATCCCCCTTTGATCACCTGTTAGTAAATGGTAGGAAAATCAATGAGCCAGCCGACGTAGCACAAACACTAAAACAACACTGGGAACACATTTTCCACCCACACCCTCCCACACAACAAAGGTACATCTTAAACCACATAAACAACATCACCACACACATGCAAACACTTCACGACAGAACAACTCCTGACAACACAATAGATACCTCCACTCTCACACAGGACCACACCCTCACTGCTCCTTTCACCCCTACACAAGTCAAACAAGCACTAGACAAAATAAAAAAGAAAACTCCAGGTGACAGCAATATTGGTCAAGCAATCCTGAAGCACCTGCCCCCAGAAACTGTCACAGCCATTACTTACCTTTACAACACCCAACTGGCTACAGGATACTTCCCAAAACTCTTTAAGACAGCCACAGCCATCATGATACCTAAACCAAACAAAAACCCAACAGATCCACAAAACTACAGACCGATCAGCATACTAGAAGTCTTAGGCAAAACTTTTGAAAGACTATACAACACCCGCCTCAGATACCACCTTGAAGATGAACAACTACTGTCCTACAAGCAGTTCGGCTTCAGAGCACACCATTCAACCCAAGACGCACTCAATATAATGACAAACTACCTCCACATGAACAAAGGTGCATACAAGATAGCACTCATTACAAAAGACGTACAAAAAGCCTTCGACACAGTTTGGCACGATGGATTAAAGTACAAGATATGCACCAATTTTAACCTCCCTCAGAAATCACAACAACTACTATGTAACTTCCTAACAGACAGAAAAATGAGGATAAAATTCACACCTGCCTACTCTGACTACTTCACACTGCATGCAGGAGTCCCACAAGGATCAGTCCTGTCCCCAACACTATACATTCTTTACACAAACGACTTACCCGACCCCTTACACATCGACTCTCTGACAATACAGTACGCCGACGATGTAACCCAACTAGTCAGACACAGAACTCTTGATCACCTCACGAACAAAGCACACAGAGAACTCGAACAAGTTACACAATGGGAACTCCGATGGCGAATACAAACCAACCCGAACAAAGCACAAATCACCTACTTCGGCACCAAAAGACGACAACCACGTCACATTTACCTAAACCCCTACATTGCCTACCCTTCACCTATAACTGTCAAACGAACAAACACAATCCTAGGAGTCACATTCAACGACACCCTCACCATGACACTACACACCAATATGAAGGCTTTGATCGCAAACAAAACACTCGGGAATATATACAGATTCAGAACCGCATCAATCAAAACCAAAACACACCTATTCAAAGCCCTCATACGCCCACTATTGACTTACGCACCTAACACACTCCAGCTAGCACCACCATCAAACGTCAAGAAACTTCAAGTCATACAAAACAAAGCACTAAGATTCATCCATAACACACACTGGTCATCCTTCACCCGAAATAGTCATCTACATGAACTCAGCTCCCTCCCCCCACTTAACATCTACTGGAGACAACTAGGTGACAAACAAATAGAATCTCTCCTCACTACTTACCCTCAATGGCAGGATTATTTCGACAACATCATACTCCCACGCAGATTCAGAGACAGAAATCCCTCCATACTAAACAGACCAAACACTCCCCTCCCACCTCCCTTATATTAATAACTTCCCTATAACCACACCAAACAATTTCCCTCCAAAATAAACCTAACCTCTCCTTAACCCTCACCCAACTATTCCCACCCAACTAATCCAATTCAACCTAACCTAATAACCTAACCTCTCCTCAGCCCACACCCAACGACTCCCACCTAACCTACCCAATCAACCTAACCTAACTTAAGCTGAACCTAACCTCTTCTCAACCCCACACCCAATGATTCCCACCCAACCTAACCTAACCTTACCTGACTTGACCAATTCCCTCCTCCCCCCCCTCACTCCAAACCCCACACCACCATCTCAAACTCAAGACCACTCCGACAAAAAAAAAAATAACCCACTCAACCTGCACTAACACTCACCCAAAAAAAAAAAAAAAAAAGACCCTAATAATCCCCCAAAATAAACAACAACGTACCCAGCCATTACTAGCAATCCCACACAAAATAAAAAATAACTATTCTACCATTAAATAACCACACCCTATCACTCCTCCCAAAATAAAAACCTAACATACCCAACCGCCGTTACTAGCAATCCCACACAAAATAAAAAATTACCATTCTACCATTAACTAACCACACCCTATCACTCCTCCCAAAACAAATACCTAACTTACCCATCCCATACTAACTCAGATGATATGTACGTTTCCCTTAGCCATTAAGGTCGGTGAGAGTTCCACAGTGCCTGTACGCAAGCCCTCTCCCTCAAGAATGTAAAAACGGTACCAATTGCAGACGACATTGAACGCCTCTCTTAGCCAACAAGGTCGGGGAGGGGTGCAATGTACCTGTACACAAACCCTCTCCCTCAAGAATGGGGCCAGAACTCACAATACCTTCAAGAAAGAGAGAATGCAATAATTAACCCAACTCTGCCAACCACTAACAAAACCTACAATCCTCCCAAAAGAAAAACTTAACCCACCCAACCTTCCTCCTATAAAAAAAAAAAAAAAAAAAAAAAAAAAAAAAGCTAACTCACTATCCAATCACTAATCAACACCTTCAATCCTCCCAAAAGAAAAACTTAACCTACCCAACCTTACTCACAACCCCTCTTAAAATCAATACCCACAATCCTCCCAAAACAAAACTTAATATACCCGACCTTTCTAACAAGTCCCTTTGACCCTCCTTTAAAAAAAAAAAAAAAAAAAAACATATGACTCATTACAACTATTCATTAGTAACACAAAACATATCATTCCTAAGTAATCCTACCATACTATAAAAACCCAAGAACCTCCTAAGCCCCCCTCTCCTCCTTTCGCCTCTCCTCTCCTCCCCCCCTCCTCCCGACAACCGAACCTTACCTGACCTTATAACATTATCCTAACCCTCCCTCTCTCCCCTTACTACATTTGCATGCAAACACATACACACTCACGCAACAACCCCCCTTAAGCAATTTTAATTCACCTTAAATTAACATACAACCGCCACCCCATCAATCCCCAAACACAACTCCCCTAACTAATCTCCAAGCAACATCCCCCTCGTCAGACAAAGCCCCCCAGAACACTACAACTCTCAAAACCAAATCAAACATACCCAACTTCTATAATCAGCCACCTCAACAAAATCGACTTAACTCAAGACTGAAACCTAACAACCTATATCTCACTCTCATCTCCGTTCACAATTTGACATAGCTCAAATCTGCCTCCTGCCATTCAATTTTCAATTTCAATTTCAATTGTTTATTCCTTGATAGAGGAAGCGGGATCCTAGTGCTGTCACTAGGTACCCCTGTACAATGACACCAGAATCATCTGGCAAGTGTGAAAAGTATATACAGTATAAATATTATAAAGGGGCTTACTAAAGCCTAAGGAAGGAAGGATGTTCCTTTAACACATAATTAATATTATTTACAAAATATCTGGCCAGTATTGGGAGGATCATCGTGTCTCCGTCAGGGGGTCGTGGAGTGGTGGTCCAGCAGGCGTCACGGAAGCGTTGTGTGTGGGGACATCTTAGGAGGTAGTGAATAAGGGTGCGGCTGTCGGGTCTTCTGCATAACGCACAAGAGCGTTGCTCAGGGGATGTGGGGATACCAATCTCCCAAGCAAAGTCATACCCAATGATGATACGGGCAGCAATCACGTCCCCCTTCCGCGACCCTTTCCCGTAGACGTACGAGAAGTCAGGAAGTTTACGGAGGACATCGTACCATGTGGGCGGGGAGTCCAGGGGGATGGCTGCTTCCCGAGCTTCTCTCTGTTTGCGGCGGATTTGGGTCCTAATCTGTAAGAGTGTTCGAGGAACAACGTAGTCAGGTGTGGCCTTGTTGCAGCCAGTCTTGGCAAGGTCATCTGCTGCCTCATTCCCCAAGATACCGACATGACTAGGTATCCATAGGAATGTCACAGGACGGCCTGCATCCTGAAGTGTGGATGTTAACCCTCGTATTCGGAGGATGAGGTCCTTATTTTCCCCAGATCCAAATGCGATCCCGTCGAGAGCAGACCTGGAATCGCAGCAGACAAGCAAGGGGCAGAAACCATCTGCTTCTTCCTCAGCGAGAAGGGCAGCAAGGAGGGCTATTAGTTCAGCCTGAGTGGAGGATGCCCCGTCAGAAACTCTGAGAGACAGTTTGATAGGCTCAGGGGCATGAGGACGGGAGATGTAGACACCAGCCCCGGCCCTACCTGTAGCGGGGTCAACAGAACCATCAGTGTAGAGGACGACCCTACCTGGGGACCAGTGAGCGATCCTGGAGAGGTGGTATTTGCAGAGAATAACAGGGTTCACCTGGGATTTCGGGAGCGGTCCACCGAGGGCAATCACTTCAGGTTGAAAATCCAGCCAGGGAGAAGGAGACGAACCAACAGCAGGGGTGACAACAATATCAGGCAGGAGGTCGTGTTCCTGAAGGGCTCGGATGAGTGACCCTCGCCACTGTCTTCTAGATGGAGGTCGGTCTCGGAACAGCAGTAGTCAAGTTGGTTTGGACATAGTTGCCCCGAGGATCCCGTAGAATGGAAACGGCAGTTTTTAGGTAAAACTCCTGGACACGATCCTGTAAGGGGGAAAGACCAAGTTCGTTATATAGAGAAGTAGAGCGTGTCCACTGAGGAGCCCCAAGGATGATACGAGCAGCTTTCCTCTGGATAACTTCGAGACGGTTGACAGCAGTCCGACTAATGTTGACGAGGGCAGGGGCGGCGTAGTCGACACAGGAACGAACAAAAGACTTGTACATGGTGAGAAGTACAGGGATGCTGGCACCAAGGGAACCCCTGCACATGGTAGAGAGGGGAGCGAGACGCCGAAAACATATGTCTCGAAGATAGCGGACTTCAGGGATCTGACAACGTGTGCGAGTTACATACACACCCAGGTATTTTGTCTCATTAACCCAGTCCAAGGGCGTTCCTGATAAGAAAAGGGGTGGAGGTACAACACGACCGTGCCACATGGCTTTTGTTTTCGCAGTTGAAAGAAGGAAACCAAGTGAATCACACTCTCTGGAGACCAGATCAAGGGCTTCCTGCATGCTGAGGTAGTCAGGGGCTTGGAGGAGGACATCGTCGGCATATCCTGAGTGGACAACTTCTGTCGGCCACGGGAGTGATGCAATGGAGTGCATGAGAGTGTTAAACAAGGTGGGACTCAGGACTCCACCTTGAGGGGTGCCGAGGTTCATTTCTTGAACAGGAGACATAGAGCCTTCAACGCGAACCCGGGCCTGACGTCCAGTGAGGTAAGAGGCGATCCATTGTAGAAGTCTCCCTTTAACCCCTAACCGTGCAAGTTCAGCTAAAATGAGGGCAGGCTGAGCCGTATCAAAGGCTCCCTTGATATCAAGGAAGACGGAGACGCGGGCAGTCTGATTGCAATAAAAGGAAGCAATGGAGTGTGCTGTGCTGCGATGTTGAATGAAACCATTGAGGGAGTTGTGGAAGCCGCCTATGGTGTGAAGAAGGCGACGATGGAGTACCCTCTCCATCATCTTGCAAACACAGGAGGTAAGACTAATGGGTCGATATTTCCCAGGATCTCCCGGCTTAGGGATGGGGATAATAGTGGCATTTTTCCAGTTGGACGGGAGAACCCCATGTTCATAAGACATATTGTAGAGAGCAAGCAAGGGGCCGTTAGGAATATTAGTACAGGCGTTGAGGACGGAGTAGGTTATCTGATCATCCCCAGGAGAGGTGTCTTTTCTAGAGCGACGAGCACTGTCAAGCTCGAACTGTGTGATGGGATGATCAGTGGGGGCAGGGGAGGTAAGAGCAGCACGAACAACAGGCTCAGACGCATCGATGCGGGCCTGCACTGCCTCCTGCATTGGATCTGGAAGTGCCTCAGGGGAGGAAGCTCGTGCCCAGTCCTCCATTAAAGAGCAGGCAAGGGAGGCGGGGTCAGGGTGGGGAGGAGGCCTCCGTCGAGTACCCCGTATAGCATTAATCCGATTCCATACATAAGAGGGTGACGACTGGAACGATAGAGACCCCGTGAAGGATAGCCAGTCCGCCTCACGTATCCGACGGCGCTCCTGAGTTGCAAAGGAGCACCAATTTTTGAAGTCTTCCCAGTCCTCTGGAGACCGAGACCTCCGTATGGCAGAGTGGAGATCACGGGTTACCTGCCGGAGATGTCTCATGGCAGGGATACGATACCAGTAGTTGGTGGCACTTCTGGGGTGACGGGGAGGGCGTGGAGGGGTAGCGCGATTGACAGAGTCATACACGGCATCAACAAAATCAGCGCTGTAAGAGTCAAGGGACTGAGGGACAACATAGGAATCCGCCCAGGTAGAAAGGTATTGGGTAAAGGGAAGGAACAGCATCTTGTGTGAGACGAAGGCGAGGGGATCGATAAGGAGCTGATGTAGGGGCAGAGAAGGAGAGCCTGAGATGGGTAGTAACGGCAAGATGGTCACTATACAGAGCAGGCTCGGTGCAGACGGTAGGATGAAAGGAAGTATGACCGTTCAATAGTAAGCCAACATCAAGGAAACTATGGGGGAGGCGAGTAGGATCGTCAGGACAAAGAAAGCGAACATCATCATCCCCATTAAGAAACTGTGAGAGATGTGATCCATTAAGGGTACATGGAGTGGGATGATCCGGAGTAAGAGTGGGATGGCGGGCATTAAAGTCGCCAAGAACAATAGTGGGAACCCCATCATGGAGGTCGTGAAGAACCTGGGGGTCCAGAGAATCACTCTTGAAATGAACATTGACTACACGAAGGGTCCGGTCACCAAGAGTAAGGGAGACAGAAAGTAATTCAGACGGGGGTCCATGTGAGTCAGGTGAAGGGAGACGAACAGATGGAATGGTGTTACGCACAAGGGTGAGGAGGCCACGAGCCTGCCCACGGTACCGAGGCAGGGTGTAAACAGAATAGCCAGAGAGGCGGAGTGGAGTAACATCGTCTGTGATGGTTTCCTGAAGTAGAGCAACATCTACTTGATGGGAGAGCACAAACTGGGCGAGGTCTGTCCGGCGAGGTCTAAGTCCCTGGATGTTCCATTGTAAGAAGAGGAGGGAACGGCCTCCGGTGTGAGATGAGTCGGAGGGGCTAGATAGGGCTCCAGAGGAGGTACCAAATTCTGTTGAGAGAAATGGAGAGGGAGGAGTGGGAGAGCGAGGGATGGATCCTCCATCTCGGGAGATGGAAGGAGGCGGTCATCAGGGCTTGCAAAGCGCGCCCCTGTTGGGTCAGGGTGTCCAGAATGAGTTGTTGTTGCTTCTGCAATGTCGCAATTGTTTTCACAAACAAGTCGAGTTGGGCTGAGAGAAGGTTGATTTGCTTGGAGTGGCGATCCAGACGGAGAGTGATTGTTTCCATAGAACCAACTTGGTGTACCTGTGCATGAGCTGGAGGTGGCGGCGAGGATTGCCGAGGGCCCGACTGGGCATGTGGTGGTGGTAGCGACGGAGAGGGGCGGTGAGGGTTCAGTTGAGTAAGAGGTGGTGGTGCTGGTGAGAGACAGCGGGGGTCCGGGTGGGCAGGAGATGGTGGTGACTGTGTGGCAGGGCCGGCAACGACCTTGTTCCAAGAACGGTAGGGAGAGGGAGGGAGGGGAGAAAGGATGGGTGGTAGGGGTGATGGAGGGGGTGGTAGAGGAGAGGAGATCAAGGGGAAATCCTTGGTGGATGGAAGAGGCGGTGGTGGATAGGATTGAGGTTTGGTTGACAGGGGCTTCGTCAGAGACGAGGGCGGTGGTACAAGGTAAGTTTTCCCCGGGCGAGTGCCAGGACGCTGTGGGCAATTGGCATTCCAGGCGTGGTGACTGCCATGGCAATTGACGCACCGTGGAATAACTGGGATTTTGTTCTGAATTTTCGATTTGCATTCCACTGTGTCGTGAGGACCTGCACAGAAACCGCAAGCGACCATCCTCGTGCACTCCCAGGTGCGGTGTTTCCACGATTGGCAACGACCACAGATTTTCGGGGTTCCGATAAATCGGTCGAGAGGACAGTTGTGAATTGGTCCTACATTCACCTTCGGGGGGAGGGGGCCCACCCACCAGCCGATGAGTTCGTTGGATGGATGTTTGGAGACCGGGTTGATGCGGCGCTCCATGTCCAGTAGTTGTGGGAGAAGAGGGCAAAGATCGTCGATAGGGATCTCCCAGGGTACGTGGCGAACCATTACCTTGGTACGACGAGTTTCTGGGGTGATGATGGTGAACTTCAGCATCACCTCCCCCTGGGGAGCAGGAAAGCCCACCTGAGTGAGCAGGCGTACCGTCTCGTCCATTTGTGTGGTGACTATCACGGCTGTGGGACCTCAGCGGAGGCGAAGTGTTGAGTCCTGAAGTGGAGAGCAGTGACGGAAGAACCAGGTCGTCCGTGTGCTCAGAGGCAAGTCCCGAGGGAAGGCGAGACGACGAAGGCGCGACGGGGCAGGGAGACAAAGGGAATCCCCTATGTCCATCGTCGGCGGAGGGTCGGTCATTGAGCCACATGTAGGCTCACTTGGGGACCCTGATGACAGGAGTCCACCCTCTACAGCCCCAGAAGGGGTGCAAAGGGGAGCCGTGGCCCCTGCTGGAGACCCTGACTTCTGAGGTTTCTGCTTCTTCTTTGACGTGTCTTCAAGAAGAAAGTCGTCAGCATCACTGTCACCTACTGCCGCCGTTTCCAACGAACGGGAGCGTTTAACGGCGGGCATAGGACACGTTGGCAACACTGCAGTCAGGTGGAGTGGTAATGACGTCACACTATCACACTGCGCATGCGCAAACTTGAAAACTTTGCTCAGAGGGATCGGGTGGTAGGACCAGATGTTTTATCCCCAAAAAATGACAAAGTCCAAAAGTAACAAAAAAATATATGCCACTGTGCTGATAACTGGGTCTTACTGTAGTTGTCTACACAGGCTGGGATTGGTAGACTCTCTGAATTCGTCAGAAATACGAATGTGTTAGGACCTGGCAAGGATAACGTTGGATATAACATTAGGATAAGTTCAGGCTCATTTCACAACATGAGTACAGTTAATATTTTGAAGTTCTCTATTGTGTCATGAGGACATAACACTCCTTTTTTTCTGTCTCAATCAAAGTTTTTAATCTCAAAAAAATGTCTCGATATTATACTGGAAAAAATTTAGATTAACACGTTTTCCTAACAGACTATTAAAAACTTCTTTCAGTATTACGAGTTACTAGGCATCAATTGGAGAGTTTGAAAATCTTTTCATTCACACAAAATTGTCAAAATACAAATCATGTAAAAGTAGCGTAGAAAAAATTCTTCGCTGACGCTTAAGCATAAATCAAGTACTATTTATTAACAGAGACCTTGTTAAGCGGTGCAAATACGCCGCTGCACCTTACTTTATATTTCGTTTAGAATCCCTTATGATATGTATAAGGGGGATAGCGCGAACGCAGTCCCCCGCTAACAAAAATTGCACACCCGAGTTAACCACATTTGGGTTAATCGCAAGGGTCAGCATCACCGGAGTGCAATGGTGAGCCTCGCCCTGGGAAAACCGCCTTCGTGATCACGGTATCTCCTGTGCCAGGTAAGTATGCACGAACATGATCATCCTGAACCCTAACCTTACTTGACTGACCATCAATGCGCTGAACCTTCTTTTTTATGTTATTTACCTCATTTTACAAACAAATAAAATGATTACTCTTTCTATAATTCGTAGTATGCTAAAATAAAAATTTCCAAATTAAAAATAAGAGCATGTGATAGAAATAAACAAGTTTGGCTTTATAAACTTTATTCATTTACAAACATACTGGGCTAGAAAATGTTAACTATTGATATTTATTTTCGCGTTTTTCTTGTGTCTAAATCAAGATGATTTCAAATTAGATCCAAAATAAAGTAATTAATAGTATCTCAACCACCATCTTTAGATTGATTTGCCAGGATAAGTTTGTTAAAGTATAGAGGTAAGCCAAGTTTTCTTCTATCTCAAATTGACCTTAAGTTTCTCCCTCTCACGATTAAGTCGTTTGGGGTACTACTTATAATATCAATTATGAGGAACTTGCTATCTAGTGAGGGCTATCCCTCCTAATATAAAACTGAACATTGTGGAACTACTTTCTTTGGCATAGTAACAAGATCAATATAGCCCAGTATCATTTTATTGGGAAATTGAATAATAACCAAACTAGAAATTGATACAATTCCAAATTTTCTTCAATTATATGCAAGAAATGTCTATACTTATGTAATCATTTTACAAATACTTCAGGAACTACTTTTCTGGGCGGAGCTTCATTCTTTCATGAAGGTTGGCATACAAGGTTCATAAAGTAATCGTTTCACGCATTTAGGCACTTTCATTTTTAGTGCAATTTATATTTTTCGGATATTAGTTTTCCAGTTACTATGTAAAAATAAAATAAAATAAAATAAAAACAGCGGGTTTGTCGGTGGTACCATAGTAAAAAAAACAGTGGCAACGGGCGTATCTCTACGTGGGGAAAGTACAGTAAATGTGTTCTTCAGTCTGACCCTCAAACATGCCAGTTTCTTCCTTCACTAACACTGGTCAATAAGAGCTCCTAAACAAAGGAAGAAGGCATTAATGATAGTGATTAAGGAAAACTGAAAATTGTAAATGGTATCATAGCCATGAAGTGTAAAGAATAGTAAATTAATTGGTTACATAATTACGACTTTTGTTATTACAGATTTTAAATGTTGATGTATAAGGAATTCGAATGTTTATCTGCAAACAAAACTCGAAATAGATCCTTGTTGCACCAATTTACAGGTGAAGCAAAGTAAGAATATTACCTAATGTGCATTAATTTAATTGCAACAGCTTTGGAATCGCTTTCTCGGCCTTTTGGCTAAGATCAAAGTGTAGTATATATTCTTATTTCTCTCTTTTGCTACTTCCATACTTAGTACTAGTTGCGGGACCTGCTTCTCGGCCTTTTGGCTAAGATCAAAGTGTAGTATATATTCTTATTTCTCTCTTTTGCTACTTCCATACTTAGTACTAGTTGCGGGACCTGCTTCTCGGCCTTTTGGCTAAGATCAAAGTGTAGTATCTGTTCTTATCAGCTTAATGGAGAGTACATAATCAGGTTCTTTTTGCATGGAAGGAAGAACACAGATTTGGACTTTCTGGGGGTGAAAGTAACAGAGTTTACTCCTTTGTTGTTTTAGGCGGCGAGCAGGGAACCCGGTATTTCTCCATTGCTGTGGTTATTACTAATACCATGCAGTGAGAGGAAACATACCGGGGGTGCCCTGCAAAGCCCCAAAACCTGGTCCCACGGGACCCCACGTGGGTGCTTCTCACACGTGGCTATTCCCTCCTCTCTGTACTTCCTTACTTCGTACTGGCTGAGGGACCTGCACTCATAGAAGTGTATTCGTCCCAAAGTCCCTCCCCGGTAAACCATCACCTTGCGATCGAGTGGGTTTGTGATGGCGAAAGGGAGGTCGGTACACAACTCTCGGCCGATCCTCCAGGAATACCGTGATAGTGCAGGTATACCCTGGTAAGGGGGTTGTCATGTGTGTGTGGGTGTTCGTGTGGGTAAGGCAAGATGGACGACGAAGGGCCAAGAGGAAGAAACGAAGGAGAAGATGTGGGAGGGAGAGCCGGAACACCTGCGACAGGCGAGCCAGTACAAATCGGTGGGAGCGGCGGAGACTCTGACTCAACGGACGGCGGGGGAATGGATGCTCTCCCCCGCCCGAGCGGGGATCGGCAGCCGGAAAGAAGAAACCGAATGCTGACCATATGGTTCCCTGCACCACCATCCTTCAAATGCACAGAGAGGACGCAGGGATGCCCATGGGAATGTGCATCATCGGGGTGGTCTGGCTGCAAGCAATCACTAGTCCGACATCTAAAGGAAGCCCACAACAAGAAAATCAACGAATATATGAACATGTGTGCAGGGTGCTATCTGGTACTGACTATCCGGCCAAGCAATCACACGTGCATCCTCAACAGGCAGATGAGGGAGGAGCAAAGGGATCCCCATTTTCGTTTCCAGTGCGACGTGCAATACTGCCACTACTCTGCCCCAACAAAGAGAGGAGTGAACAACCACAAGGCAGCAACACATGTACGGCAGCGGAGGAGGAGAGACAACCAACGTCAGGCAGAGCAACGACAGGGGAACCAACAGCCTGAAGGCAATCCAGCAAGCGCCCAGCCCACACAGGAAGTTGGGGAAAATAGGGATAACGAGCAGAGGGAGCAGCCACAGAATGACGAGCAACAGCAGCAAAGTGAAACACAAGGGCAACGAGAAAGGCACAGATGGACCCCCCCACCCAGGGATGGAGAAGTGGAAGGACCAGAGACACCACGCCCCGTCTCAGGGAGAAGTACACCAGTGTCACCGCTGAGCCCAGACGATCAAGAAACGCGACTGAGGTCTATAACGCCGAGCCAGCTGCTCCAAAATGAACCCTCACCAGGAGAGGAATCACAGCACGCAGGGGACCTGACACCCCTCTTGCACATTCCAAGAATGCCACTGTCACCTCTAAGCCCTGATGAACAACATGGGGGAGACAGTACCCAAACAGGGGAACAGATAATGCAAAGTCAAGAAACAAATGAAGGAAGCCAAAGTAATCTCAGTGAATCCCTTACACCACTATCGCAAAGTGAAGCAACCCAAACACTAAGTGGTGAAGGCAACATACAGGAGCATATTGGCATAACTCCTGAACCAAATGAAGAGCGAGATGAAGCTGAGGGGACATGGATACTGGACCCGTTTCTGGGCACACTGTATGAGATCCAGCGGAACCCGGACTGGGCAAGATTTGAAGAAGTACTGATTGAGCTCGAGGTAGCAATCCAAGCGGCAAACAGGATAAACATCTCTCAAGGACAGAACACGACCAGGAAAATCACCGATGTCAATGATTGCAAACAGATCCAGAGGCTGTACAAATACAACCGTCGCCGAGCAATACGGCTAATTGTCGAAGGGAACGGCGCAAGATGTGAAATAAGCAAGGAGAGAATAGAGGAACACTTCCAACACATGATGGTTGAAAAGGATTGTGACCTAAATACCGTGGAGCACATTCCCGAACCGCCACACGACAGACCAGAGATGGAAATGCAGCCCTTCACAGAGAAGGAAGTATTTACAAAACTAGCAGCAGCAGAGAATTCGTCACCAGGTGAAGACAGAATATCATATGAGAACTGGAGAAAGGCTGACCCAAGCTGCCGAGTTATGGCAGCCATATTCAACGTGTGTCTCAGAGCCAAGAGAATACCAGTCTCCTGGAAACGATACAGAACAATACTTGTCCCCAAAAAAGGTGGTAACCCAGAAGTCGTTTCAAATTGGAGGCCTATAACACTGAGCCGCACAATATACAAGGTGTACACGGGATGCCTCACAGCACGACTCAGAAGGTGGCTCGTTGACAACGAGGTACTGTGCGCCGCACAGAAAGGATTCATGCCAAGTGATGGGGTGATAGAACACAACTACATACTTCAACATCACATGGACGATGCACGACGGAACAATGGCGATACCTGCATAGCAGCACTCGACTTGACCAATGCATTTGGCTCAGTGTCACTGGACCTCATTAAAAGAGCGCTCAACCGTATAGGGGTGGGACGGGATTTTGAAACAGTAGCAGGAGACATCATCAGTGGCAAGACGACAAGAATCCTAACAAAGGAAGGAGAAACAGAAGAGATACCAGTGCAATGCGGTGTGCAACAGGGGTGCCCAATAAGTGGTCTCCTGTTCAATATAGCGGTCGAACCACTGTTGCGGAAAATCGCGGCCGAAGGAATGATACTGGACCAACAGCACAAGCACCCATGCTTAGCATATGCAGACGATATAACCATCATTACAAAACAGCAAGATAATCTACAGCAACTCCTCTACATAGCAACAGAACAATGCAGTATGATGGGACTGGACCTAAATCCTAGCAAAAGCTCATCATTGCACCTGTCTGGACGAAGACCTCGAGGAATGCGCCAGACACAGTTCTACGTGGGAGAAACGCCCATCCAATGGAAGAGCGATGGCGAAGCAACGCTCTTCTTGGGACGACCAGTTGGGTTCCATCTTCTGCCAAACATCCAAACAGTAGAAGAACTAATGCAACTCGGGACCAAAATACTGACAAGCAAGCTAGCACCGTGGCAGAGAATAGATGCAGTCAAGACATTCATGTTCCCGGCAGGAGTGCATGCAATGAGGACGTGGCAACTGAGGAAAACAGACTGGGCACGCCTGGACAACGAAATGAAGACAATGCTTAAACACACGCTACATCTACCGTCAAGAGCGTCGAATGAGTACTTGTACGGAAGCAGTAAAGCTGGAGCGTGTGGTGTCCCACTCGCGGCAGAAGACTCTGACATTTTCCTGGTGGATACCGCATATAAATTACTCACGTCACCGGATCCTGACGTCAGGGAAATAGCCAGAGAAGAATGCCGGCGAGTGGCAACTATGAGAGCACGACAGGAGCCAAGCATGACCGACGCATGCATGTACTTAACACAGGGAGAGATGCAAACGCGAGGAGGAGACCACCAAACCATCTGGTCTAGAGCCAGGTGTGCCTCAGGCCGAATGGGGGTTTCCTGGATAGCAGAGGGAGGAGACAACATCAAGATAAAATGCACGGACTCCATCATTGAAGAAAAAGATAGAAGGAAGGTAGCCAAAACCATCCGGAGCCAGCGACGACAGATGAGAGATGAAGTTCTGCAGAATAAGCCTGACCAAGGGAAAGTGATGAAGCTCGTAGCACAAGAGAGAGCATCATCAGCTTTTGTTCGAAATGGAGCGTATACAACCTTCGCAGACTGGCGTTTCATACACCGAGCAAGACTGAACCTACTCCCCGTCAATGGAGCGAAGCGAGGCCAGAATAGGGATCGGAGATGTCGTCGATGCAATAGAGAAGAAACGCTCCCACATGTAGTAAACCACTGCATGATACACTCTCGAGCCATGCAAAAGCGACATAATGCCCTGGTGGATAGAGTACGAAAAGCCGCAGAAGGTCGACATTGGAAGGTCATGTCGGCAAATGAACGAGTACCAGGAGCAGCAGACAATGGACGTCCAGACCTGGTGATTGAAAAGAACCGAGAAGTGATCCTGATCGACGTCACCTGCCCATTCGAGAATGGACAAGAGGCATTTAAAGAAGCAAGACTGAGGAAAGAAGAAAAGTATGCAGAACTGGCAGCAGAGATGAGAAGACAATACCAGCAGGTGAAGGTGGCTGCATTCATAGTGGGACCCCTGGGAGCATACGACCCGGAGAACGAGAAGCTGATGAAGAGACTGGCATCAAAGGGATACCTGCGCCTCTTCAGGAAACTGTGTGTAAGTGATGCCATTCGCTGGTCGAGAATGATTTATATAGAACATACCTCAGGGGCTAGACAGTATGTAGGGTGAAATAAACCCAAAGTCAAGATAGAAGAAAGAATAGGTTCTAGTTAGTGGAATAGGAACATTATGTATAAAATGTAATAGATAGTCAGCCAATTGTCACAAATTACTGGAATACCCAAACTATTGTAAATAAAAAACAATGTATCATTCTTTTAAATAAAATCTGTTCTTATCAGCTTAATATCTGATACGATCCCCATGTGGGATCTTCGATATTAAACTGATTTTTGGATCATGGCGAAGTGCTAGGGGCTTGCTCCACCTTTGCCGCGGATCGGCCCGGTATTGCAGTATCTCCGGGATCGGTCCACTCCCCATGGGGGGAAATTAAAGCAAATATATTACATTTTATTTAAAGATGGCCATGGGCATATAATGTCTTATAATCGCTGTATATATGTCACGGTCAGACACAGGTGCGACTTCTTTCTGGGTTGCAAAAAAGCAGGATGTAATTGTCCGTTTATTCGGTCCTTGGTAGGTTACAATATGCGGAGTTACACATGCATGAGTATGATGTGACAAACATGGATAAGAGGTGTGTTAGGACCTGGCAAGGATAACGTTGGATATAACATTAGGATAAGTTCAGGCTCATTTCACAACATGAGTACAGTTAATATTTTGAAGTTCTCTATTGTGTCATGAGGACATAACACTCCTTTTTTCTGTCTCAATCAAAGTTTTTAATCTCAAAAAAATGTCTCGATATTATACTGAAAAAAATTTAGATTAACACGTTTTCCTAACAGACTATTAAAAACTTCTTTCAGTATTATGAGTTACTAGGCATCAATTGGAGAGTTTGAAAATCTTTTCATTCACACAAAATTGTCAAAATACAAATCATGTAAAAGTAGCGTAGAAAAAAATTCTTCGCTGACGCTTAAGCATAAATCAAGTACTATTTATTAACAGAGACCTTGTTAAGCGGTGCAAATACGCCGCTGCACCTTACTTTATATTTCGTTTAGAGTCCCTTATGATATGTATAAGGGGGATAGCGCGAACGCAGTCCCCCGCTAACAAAAATTGCACACCCGAGTTAACCACATTTGGGTTAATCGCAAGGGTCAGCATCACCGGAGTGCAATGGTGAGCCTCGCCCTGGGAAAACCGCCTTCGTGATCACGGTATCTCCTGTGCCAGGTAAGTATGCACGAACATCATCATCCTGAACCCTAACCTTACTTGACTGACCATCAATGCGCTGAACCTTCTTTTTTATGTTATTTACCTCATTTTACAAAAAAAAAAATCATTACTCTTTCTATAATTCGTAGTATGCTAAAATAAAAATTTCCAAATTAAAAATAAGAGCATGTGATAGAAATAAACAAGTTTGGCTTTATAAACTTTATTCATTTACAAACATACTGGGCTAGAAAATGTTAACTATTGATATTTATTTTCGCGTTTTTCTTGTGTCTAAATCAAGATGATTTCAAATTAGATCCAAAATAAAGTAATTAATAGTATCTCAACCACCATCTTTAGATTGATTTGCCAGGATAAGTTTGTTAAATTATAGAGGTAAGCCAAGTTTTCTTCTATCTCAAATTGACCTTAAGTTTCTCCCTCTCACGATTAAGTCGTTTGGGGGTATTACTTATAATATCAATTATGAGGAACTTGCTATCTAGTGAGGGCTATCCCTCCTAATATAAAACTGAACATTGTGGAACTACTTTCTTTGGCATAGTAACAAGATCAATATAGCCCAGTATCATTTTATTGGGAAATTGAATAATAACCAAACTAGAAATTGATACAATTCCAAATTTTCTTCAATTATATGCAGAAATATATACTTATGTAATCATTTTACAAATACTTCAGGAACTACTTTTCTGGGCGGAGCTTCATTCTTTCATGAAGGTTGGCATACAAGGTTCATAAAGTAATCGTCTCACGCATTTAGGCACTTTCATTTCTAGTGCAATTTATATTTTTCGGAAATTAGTTTTCCAGTTACTATGTAAAAATAAAATAAAATAAAATGAAAACAGCGGGTTTGTTGGTGGTACCATAGTAAAAAAAACAGTGGCAACGGGCGTAACTCTACGTGGGGAAAGTACAGTAAATGTGTTCTTCAGTCTGCCCCTCAAACATGCCAGTTTCTTCCTTCACTAACACTGGTCAATAAGAGCTCCTAAACAAAGGAAGAAGGCATTAATGATAGTGATTAAGGAAAACTGAAAATTGTAAATGGTAACATAGCCATGAAGTGTAAACAATAGTAAATTAATTGGTTACATAATTACGACTTTTGTTATTATAGATTTTAAATGTTGATGTATAAGGAATTCGAATGTTTATCTGCAAACAAAACTCGAGATAGATCCTTGTTGCACCAATTTACAGGTGAAGCGAAGTAAGAATATTACCTAATGTGCATTAATTTAATTGCAACAGCTTTGGAATCGCTTTCTCGGCCTTTTGGCTAAGATCAAAGTGTAGTATATATATTCTTATTTCTCTCTTTTGCTACTTCCATACTTAGTACTAGTTGCGGGACCTGCTTCTCGGCCTTTTGGCTAAGATCAAAGTGTAGTATATATATTCTTATTTCTCTCTTTTGCTACTTCCATACTTAGTACTAGTTGCGGGACCTGCTTCTCGGCCTTTTGGCTAAGATCAAAGTGTAGTATCTTTTCTTATCAGCTTAATGGAGAGTACATAATCAGGTTCTTTTTGCATGGAAGGAAGAACACAGATTTGGACTTTCTGGGGGTGAAAGTAACAGAGTTTACTCCTTTGTTGTTTTAGGCGGCGAACAGGGAACCCGGTATTTCTCCATTGCTGTGGTTATTACTAATACCATGCAGTGAGAGGAAACATACCGGGGGTGCCCTGCAAAGCCCCAAAACCTGGTCCCACGGGACCCCACGTGGGTGCTTCTCGCACATGGCTATTCCCTCCTCTCTGTACTTCCTTACTTCGTACTGGCTGAGGGACCTGCACTCATAGAAGTGTATTCGTCCCAAAGTCCCTCCCCGGTAAACCATCACCTTGCGATCGAGTGGGTTTGTGATGGCGAAAGGGAGGTCGGTACACAACTCTCGGCCGATCCTCCAGGAATACC